>NC_042493.1:10661924-10710100 GCF_005508785.2 Acyrthosiphon pisum
AAAATAGTATTATTTCTAAGTTGAATATTCAATTTGTTTGTATTCCCTGAATTTTTGCATATCTACAATTTAGTTGATTTATTATTACGTGTCACGGTATCGCTCCAATTTTCATTCGACCTATTTACCGCTTTCATTAGAGTGAATCTAAAGTACGAGATACCATATTATCGTCTATGGGCCTAAGTAAAATAATTCAACTGTGGTTTACCTCAAGATTCATTGAATTATTTTTATGCGTTCATCGTAAAACGATCGACGTGCAATTTTTATATCTTACTAGTATAGGTACAGAAAATTAAAAAAGAAATTGATATTTGTAGCACGATACTTAACCGAAAGTTGAAACAAATAGTGAGTTTCTCAGACAAATCATATACATCTACTGTATTTCGATAAACACAGAGAAAATAATTTATAATACTGATCTTTAAGTTAGACCCGAATGTGTTGTACCAATATGTATAAATAATGTGCATAACATACTTGCAAATTTACGTTCAACAGTTCCCATTAAGTTTCGTTAGTTCTAATATTGGATTATAGGTATACAGGGTGATTCACCAAGCATACTCACACTAATTTTTTCTTTAATAGTGAACTTATTCAAAAACTGATTTTTGGAATTTTTAAATATACTGAAACAAAATTATTTTATATTTCCTGCCTACTTAAGAAGTGTCCTATAGTGATAAAAACTTGTATATTTTTCAAATGAGAATTTTTTTTTAAAACTTAGTTGTACCTAATTTAAAGCTTCTTAGTTGTTAAAATTTTGGCACTAAGAATAATAGTCCTTACAAATGGTTTTAGAAAAATATAAAATAGACGTAATATTGGAACTAGTATTTTTTATACTTGGACCATTTTTACAAATTGATATATTAATATTAATGACTAAAATATTAAAATCACCACTGTCCCCATTTATCCATTAAACCCATTACCATTGAGCACAAAGTTAAATAACTCAAACATAAAACGTACGAATTTTGATTCTGATACGTCAATGTTGGCAGAAAAATATCAACGGAATAGTTTACAGTTAAAAAGAGAGGGGGGGGGGGGGTTATTTTAAAAAAACAGAAGTTTTTATCTCCACAGGACACTCCTTAAGTAGGTAGTACAAAAAATCTTAAGAATTTGAAAATATGGCCTTATGTATAGGTATATTTAAAAAATCCAAAAATCAGATTTAAAATAACTGCATTATTGAAGAAAAAAGGTGTAAACATTCTTGGTGAACCACATTGTATACATTTTTTTTAAAATTTATTTTCTCTTGTTACATACCTACATACCTATATATATACTTACATAGGTAACAAATGACAGTTAAATGTAGAAAAAATATTTAAAAATCAACGTTGTCAGTTTGTAAAAATAGAAATAACATTGTAATAGGTATTATGTACTCGTATGATCTAGTAACTGTTAAAACTCTACAAATTAAATAAAGCGTATATTTTAATTTGTAATATCTTAAAATAATATGTGGAATTTAAGTCGGCTTAAAGTCAGAGGAGATATTTATATAATAGTATATAATAGTATATTGTTCTAAGCACATACTATTATTATAGCTGGGATAATGTTAGCAATTGGTTAATGTGGACGTATGATCCAGATAATAAACCTACCTATATGACATCAGAATATGTATTATCTGATTTTCAGCCACCGGAACTAGTCGAGTTATACTTTAAGATATCCATATATTCCACGTTAACTAATTCGTCTGGATCAATATTATAAACTATGTTGAATGATGTTAGTCGAACATTTTATTGAAATATTATAAAATATTAACATTTATAATATAACATTTTAAATCTGGTATATCAGAAAAAATTCAATTTTTAAACAATGGAGGTATGTGGTATTAATTGTATCATTGTATCATTGTATGTAGTTTCTATTTACGGCAATAATATTATTAGTATAGATTTTTGAGTGTATTTTTATTTTAAACATCTCTATAGCTACTACTTCTCCAGGCTATTAAGTACTTACTGCCAGACATCATCTACGGTCCAAGGTTCGAACAGCTGACCAAAATGAAAAGTCGGTGGTCCTTAGAGAAGCTGAGGAATTGTTCAGGCTCTTTTACGGCATGGTAGAACACATCCTCATAGCAAAAGAACAAGAGAAAATAATACGGCAGGCCATTGGAGCAAGAGACGTACCACCGGATCCTGGGAACTGAGTTAAACCCCAGTTAAGTTATTTTATGTAGCCAAAGAAAACCTCGGGAGAGTAGAGGCCCCCATACTGTTTATATATATAACTTTATTATTTATTTCGTAATCGTGGTGAGTAGGAGCTAGCCTACCACTGCTAAAAATATGCAGTATGTATTTTATATATTTCAATAAATGATTGAGACCGGAGGAGAAGTATTGGCAACTTGGTTCCTTCTCCGGTCCTCGATACCACAAAAAGAATAAGGCTATTAATAAACTTATAAACAATATATAACCGAGATTGTTTATTACGTGATCTCTCGTTAATGAGTTGAATGTTGTCCTAGTCCCCATATTATGTAAATATATTATATGTAAGTCAAATGGTTTGTTTTACGATTATGTTACAAGCCCCAAAAAATAATCTAAAATATATACTACTCAGACTAGCGCATACCAGCGCATACTAGCATATACTTTGATGCTCTGATAATGATATTATTGGTTATCTACCTATAGACAAATAATAATAATGTTCAAATCAAAAAGCACTATGTTATCTTTAGTTTTCATTACGTTATTATTATTATATACTAAGATGATACTCATACGATTCAATTTTTGTTCACAATCATTAGCACAAGAAAATAGTATCAAACATTTTGAATATTTTACCTGTGGCTCTCGAGTTAATTCCTTCAAAATATTATAATTGTACTCCATTTAAAATGTTATTTACTCATAAATTAATTAACTTACAGTATTAATTCAATCACAACGGGCGTTATTTAAATTACTACTTATAAGTAGACTTATACCTTTATGTCTTCAGTAGGTATATGATATTACAATATTGTAGTATTGGTAATAAGCATTTCGTACCTACGTACGTTGAAATATTAACTTGAAAATTATTTTTAAGTTAAAAACAGGGCTTGAAACTGATTGAAATAATTTCGGTTTCGGTTTCAATTTTGTATACAAGTTTTTAATTTTTTCGATTTCGGTTTCAATTTTTCAACACCGGTATTAGGAAATTTCGGTTTCGATTTCGATTTTGTTTACCAGTATTAAAATTTTACGATTTCGGTTTCAACTTAGCAATACCGGTATCAAGAAATTTCTGTTTCGGTTTCGGTTTTGTATACTGATTTCTAAAGTATTTTCAGGGGGCTGTGTCGTCTATAAAATTATCATTGTTTGTCCCGTATTTTCATATTTAGTATTTGTTAGTAACTATAATTTATATAATTACTATTAATAAAGCAACTAATAATTTTGCGAATAATGAAATGGTTATCAATATTTTAATTATGATCTCAATTTTATTATGAGTATTAATTATGCGTATTAATGGGATTTACGTATTTAAAAACACGTCAATTAATAAAAAAAAAATAACGGTTTCCAATTTTTTCCTGTTTCGGTTTCGACTTTAATACCGGTATCCAATTTTTTTCGGTTTCGTTTTTGATTACGGTTTCGGTTTCGGTTTTAAAACGGTTTATATACTGGTTTCTGAAATCGGATTTGAAAACGGTTTATACTGGTTTCTGAAATCGGTTTTGAAAACGGTTTCAAGCCCTGGTTAAAAATATAGTTATACGATTTTCAATTTTGATAATGACTAAGACTTGAACATTTTATAAATGGTTTATCATATTAATTTGTTCTTATAGGAACCTAAAAATTTCAAAAATAAAAACTCCACTTTTATAGACATATCAAGTTCATATTTCGTCAAATAAGAATGCTTACATGAAAAATAAAGATGTTACATCCAAATAAAATCTCTTATAAATATTGTATTAACCAAATTTACCAAATGTATATTATAAGATTAGGTTAGATTTTGCATTACTATTGATTTTAATATTATTTTATTATATTATAATCTAAAATAAACTGGTTCTAAATAATGAAGAATGAACCGTTGCCTAAATAATTGTCTAAGTATAACACTAATCCACCAAATAACTATTCAGAATGGGTAGTTTCACCAATGCGTGACTAATAAATTAGTCAAACAAAAAAAACATCGATTTAATATTTATGAAAGTATAATCAATTTACAATTTAATTATACATAATATTACTATGAATTTTTATATTGTAGAATTCTAGTGAATATGTTACATACCTTTTAAAAAATATATATTTTGAAGTTAATAAATTAAATTTTGGAATAATATGCTTTGATACAATAAAAAGACATATTTAACGAATTTCTTGACTTCTTAAATTCACTTTGTGTGAATAATTGCAAAACTCTTAGTTGGAAAATCAATTTGAAATAACTGTAAGTCCTTAATTCATTTAAGTCTCGTTGTTAATTTAAAAGCCACTAAAGTGGAAAATTAAATTATTTTTCAAAAACGCTAGTGGGGAACCATTCATTCAATGAAACGATGAAATCATAATTCATTTATAAAAATTAAAATTCCAAATTAGTCTTTTATTGATATTACTGATATGAAAGTAATGATTTAATTGAAATAATGAGATTAAGGTATATAATTGTTCATGGGAGAATTTACAACTAACTGATACTACTAAGTTTAAACCACAAGCTAAATAGCTACACATATAGTAGGTTAGGTTAGGTATAACATGGCATATAAAATACGTATTAATCAAAGGTTCTGTATTGTACTGTAAATCTTGATAAAAACCATCTTACACAAGTACTAAATTGATCGCACAATATTCATAGTTATAATCTTAAAGTATAAAATATTTGTTCCTGACTTTAGAAAACTCGATTATCATACTTAATAATATGTATCTAAATGTATATGAGACGGACTTGGTTATAATTACTTAATAGTTACCAAAATAGTAATAGAAGTTTCACTCTGTTGTTTATAATATTAGAGATTGGATTTTATAATAATGTAGTAGGAGAAATTAAGCTGTTAACGGAGGGGAATGGTCTTAGGTGAAATAATGATTGTTAACAACGATGTGACAAGAAAATACGTGGTGTAAGATGAACATACGCGGTTGACGACCTATTTCAATGAACGAAGTGACGCAGCTGGTAATACCGGTTGCTGGTGTCTTTTGTAGGAACGACGGTTCAATGGCCCGTTACACGACATAATATCCCTGGACGAATCGATATGGGTTTGTGTACAGGTGTTGATTTAAGAGGGACTGTAAGTGAATGTACGTATGTGTGTGTGTTTTGAGCAGTTATGAATTTGTATTTCCTTGAAGGAAGTGTGCATAAAATCGTCCTACTACTGTATTGTATCTACCTAATGTTATTTGGATAGTCTATGTTATAGATGTTTATATATTTGATCACTGACCTTATGCGACAGTTTTTGTAATAATTCTCTGCATCTGGTTTATGTTCCTCCGGGGTAGTGTTCGACGGTCGGTATCACGGCGACAATATATGTATTTTGATTCATAAGGATTATAAAATATTATGTGTGTGGCGCTCCTTTCTAGAGCCTCGTTGTGTATGGTAATAAGAACCCGTGTTTTAATTATTGTGATTGTGGCTATTATCGTATGCTCTTAGAAATCCCTACACTCGCAGCAGTCGTACACAGTCGACGGCTAACCGAATGTAATTTAAGTTATTGAACACATAAAAATTATGCTTATATATTCTAAATAAATTAATATAATTATGTTATATTTATGATAATATTATAAACTAGGTTTTTCTCTTAGAAATCCCTACACTCGCAGCAGTCGTACGCAGTCGACGACTAACCGAATGTAATTTAAGTTATTGAGCACTTAAAATTATGCTTATGTATTCTAAATAAATTAATGTAATTATGATCTAATAATAACTAAATTATAGTAGCACGCTATTACACGAAAATAGTCACAAGGGTTGTATAGTAGGGGAATATTTGTATAGATAAATTAAAAGAAGAGACTAAGTGAATTTGGCGAGTAATAAGGGATAATTGATAATGTGGTCATACCGAATGTTGAAATGATTCAATATACATATACGTCTGAATTGATGTTGGTGGATACTCCTCTTGAACAGCAAAGAAAGTGTATCGTGACGCTGACTGGCGTGGACGTTGTGCATCGGTGGTCTTGTGGAAAAAACTGTTCACCGAGTCGATCCCGTAGGGTCCTTATATAATGTGACTTTGGTGTGATCCCTTCTTCTGGTGCATCAATGTCTGCGTTTACGTATTGATGTGTTTATGATTTTCTGTCTTCAGTGGTATGACAAAGGTGCCGCTGGTAATTTATTGTGTTATGATGTCCCTACATCTATAGTCGGAAATTTGTTGTCGGGGTCTTGAATGTTTATTATGAATTATAATGTGGTGTCGTCTTGCGCCGTTGATAATTGATAGTTGGTTTTTACTAAACGGCTGGTCGGAGAGGTGTTTAATATCATTTATGTTTTGCATGTGTCGTGTGTGGTGTATGAGGGAGCGTAAGTATATGCCTAATGCGTATATATGTATACGTATATTGGATCACCTCACACTCAGTACGGACCACCATTTATTAGTTATCCCGTGTTTTTATTTAAGTCTAAATATTACATATTACAATAACTACATATTTATTGAATAAAAAATTAGAAGCTAATTTAGGTAAACATTATTAAAGCAGTTATAAACACAAATTAGGGATTGAGGTCCATTTATACATAAAAAACATTCTTTGTGGTAATGAGAATGAAGACAATGTAGAGCTTGATTTATCGCCAAGTGAAATAACATGTAGTAACCGATAAAATCTTCTTATGTGCGGAACGTTCATGTAGTGAATATAAGTCAGTGTTGAGATCAAATCGTCGTAGATTCATTTTTGAAAATTTGCAATCCGTTACATATTATTATAATAGGTAGTTTTTTTTTTTAATTTCACACCAAATGCTCTGCGGTGAATGAAAAAAAGCGCCCCTACTGTTCAGATTGTTTGCAAATTATCTGGAATGCATTGTTAGAATCCTGCTCAAAATCCGTTATAATTAATGAAGGTTTTAATGTAGGTTTAAATTAAGTAAATTTTCAATTAAAACAGTGTATAATAATTATTATTGAGTTTTATTTAGTTACACCGCATACATCGTAGGGCTTACGGTATGAGCACGATCATAGTATTTAATTAAAACGTGTATTTGAAATAATTGATACAATTTATGAAGTGATACTGTCTTAAAAGTTTTATCTACGAGCAATTTGGAATTTTGTGTATTATTTGTCCAATAAATAAATACTTTATTTTGTTGAAATTATTAAATTCTTTCTTCGTTTGGACCACTGTCAAACTTGTTTGCCATTCACTGTTCTATATTCTTCTTAAACTTGAATTTCGCTCACTATTTTTTTTAACATTAGATGGAATATTATGTGAATTAGGAGATCGTATCATCGAATTAAATGTTTTAATATTGAAACTGAAGGAATCACCTCTGTTTCTTTTGCTTGTAGTTGTATATTAAAGAGTAAAGACTACCTTGTATAATATGATGTGGAATATTTTGGCTGTCCATAGCTGATTTTTTTATATTTGTTACAGCTATTTACACACGTCTGGAATATGATGGCGGGTATTATTTTTAGGGAGTTAATTGCATTTTATTATTATCATTTGATCACTGTAATCATTTTCTAAATTCGAAATGAAAATGAAAAAAACTAATAGCCTAAAAAAAACAATATTCTTAATAAACTCTGATCGAACGTTGAACTCCGATAATATCGGATACCGACTACATATCATAATTATATCTAATCTACAATATCGAACAATTAATCAAATAATTTTTTGTATGCATCGCGGTGAATTAGTCGCTGATGAATTGATCGCGACTAATTCTCTAGATACCTATTTGTCATAATATTAACTGATCGTATTTTACCGTCTATCGTTCGGATTATGATGAGGATTTAATCCACATCACTTTTATTATCATTTATGCCTGTCTAGGTATAACTGTATCTACTTATAAAATTACCCAAATAATTATTTCCTAATATGCAGGTGCAAGTAATATTATCCTTGATGACATGTTTCACCTTTTTTATTTACCCCCTGCAAATTATGTTCACTTTGGATTTGCTCTTTTTACTTCGTTATTTTCGTCAGATTCCCCTTTAGACTGTGAGCGAAACGATTATTGTATTGAATTTACAATGACGTGTGTGTTTAATTGAAATTATATTTTCATGTATACACGAGAAGTAGTAGAAAAATGCTTTATTTTTTAACTTTGAAAGTGGTTTTTGATAGCGTATTGGATCCAGATGGTACTTTTGAGAGGCAAAAATGGAAAATTCCCATATTTTTCATAATAATTGATAAATACGAAATAAAGTTTTTGGAAATTTAATCTGTATCCAATTTATAATTGACAGTGAATTATTTTTTTAATTGTTGGAACTCTCATTTCATGATCATAAATAAAATAAATATAAAGCCTAAGCCAATAGGCGATAATGATAGTACATTATCTGATATGCATGTGTTCTTTAAAATTATAATTTAATATACATATTATTAGGGTTAATAAATAGTATTCTACAAAATAAAATTATAACTTACCTATTAACCCAAGAATCATATGTTTATATACTAAATACAGTTTTTCCCGTCCAACCAAAGCATCGCATATTCACATTTTAATGTGTAGGACGTAGGTATGTCATAAATTATTATCAATTCATTAATTGAAAAACGGTTATATTTGTATAGTCATCAAAATTACTAAAAAGTCGTTTCATTAAAAAACAAAACTAAATCACTTATTGATGTGCGAAGGTAGAAATGAATTGCTTAATAAAGTTTACGTAGTAGGACAGAAAAGGTAAATAATTACTACTAGATTGTAAATATTTTATAATTCGTTGATTATTGCAATATAAGTTAGGTGGCTGGTGTTTTCATTGTATTATTATATAATATATAATAATATATAATATTTATGTTGGTAATAATTAAATTTATTTTCTCCTTAAATATTTATTTACGTACCTATATATCAACCTTTATTTATTTAATTAATTTGACTAAATAAAATCTCTTTTTGTCAACAGTTCCTTATAAAATTGCAATTTAATATTTATATAAACATGAATACCTATAACTTATGAATAAAATATAATATAGTATTTAATATGATGGGTATACATAATGTATGCATAGTTTAATTAAATGTATTCATTTAATTTATAACTGTAATATTTGTGGAAAATAATAAACTTTACGGAGAGTTGATATATTGTATTATTCATTTTGATAAAATATGAACTCAACATACTATATATTTTGTATTAAAATCTAAAAAGTGCTCTGCAGTAATTTTCACATAAAAAAATTCTCTCTATCGACCCAAACTGTGCAATAATTTCCATTTATTTACTGTTTTATTTTTAAATGCCAATTGAACATAACAAATGTACAGTAATTATATAAGAATTATGATATGTAACGCTCGGGGAGACTACCACACGTCGATTAATCAGGTGTTAGTGTGTTACTTAGTAAATCTTAATTTAACAATAATATCATATTGAAGCCATTATTAGTTTATTAGCAGCTATCAACAATTATATAGGCATTGATTAAATACACATTATACAATACTATCGTATATATTTTACTTAATGGTATATTTATCGATAGGTACTACGAAAACTTAGCTATATTGAAGATAATGCACATTAAGTACGTAGCACCAGTAATTAATGTAACCATATTAAGGCTATGTTTTTATTTATTTTAAATAACCCTATGAGCTATAAGCAATTATATCACTACTGATTGTGTATAAAGTGTCCGTTGTTGTAGACAAAATTGAAATAGACATATTAAATAAAATATGACCTGTAAAATAACAACAACTCATAACTTGTTTTGTTGAATAAGTTCAATGAAGTTCTCTAATTAGGTCCCTCGCAAAAGAAAACTGTGCTTATGAAAATATGAAATTAACAATTTTGAATGTTGTTACGGGACAAATACACACATAATACACACCACTAAAGCGGCCATTCTCATGGCCAACATATATTGAGATGGAAGGAGACATGAGACTTTTGACAGATATATGGATTTTGCCGATGGAAAATAACACCATTATAACCAAGTGACCATCGAAACGAGAGTAGTTGGGCTTGCCTAACCATACCGGTGCGTTACCCAATGTATCTCACTTCAATTCAAACCTTCAAACAGTCAACACCTCCAAGCAAGAACGTAACGAAGCCTGAAGAAATTGAATAAACACCAGCCGAATCCGTTATCCAGTGAACCGACCGGCAACGTCGATCTGCGGAGTTGATCAACAGACTGCTGTAGAAGCGAGCTATCAAGCGCTCCAACGAGGCCAACTACGGAGCGATAGCAAGACCGCCGACAACGTAGACCTCACTGGCAACGAATTACGGACTGGCTATACCATACGACTGACGGCGTGTATCTTGTTTACCACCACTCAGAGCTAATCGGCTATCAGGCATTGTCTCATCCACAGACACCTGGCGAACGTCCTCGAAGTGCTAACAATCCGCGTCAAGGCGTAAAGACGGGAAACGCAGTAATAGCTTACCAAGACCACGGGGACACCGGCTCCAGCGACGGCTAGGCTGAACCCATCCCAGCTGACGGCCAATACCGTCGGATAACCACGATAAATACGCATGAAAATTGTCTTTCTCAGGACAACTATACATACATAGACCCCCCCCCCCCCAAGCGCGCCTGTTATGGCCACGTTTACCAGACGAGGCTCATAGAGGGGACGCCACTTTTATAAGCGGGCCCGATGTGTTTAAGCCTATTCCCCATCCCATAAATTGTATCTAACCTTGTAATGAAAAAAACATTCATATTCGTGTACGAGGATCCCGATGATAGGCTGGCCTTCGGACCCCTCCCACCTTTTGTAAAATATACAATTCATTCATATACCTGATGGAAATAAACACGTACATTTTATACTGAAATAAAATACGAGTTATCCATTATTACGTAACGGTTCCACGTAGAGTACGTGCACCGTTTCAATGTATATACTTGAATATAAGACCCCATAGACGTCGCTCTGCGATATGAGAGAAGGCGTCTGTTATAATATATCGTATATATCGTAAATTAGGTAGGACACTAATATGGATGTCAGATGTGTTAAATATGATCTCGATGCATATGAATAACGATTCTTAGTAAAGACCATGCCAGCCTCTGTTTATAATGATATTTTATAATTTTCTTATATTACGATTTGTTGATGACTTGCGTCCAGGACGAGATTATTAAGTTTGTCCGAAAACAAGAGATAAGGCTAGGTCAACACACCAATCTAGCAGCAATTCGATTACTTGACAACTCTCAAGACATAAGGTGTGTCAAACACCGAATACCATATGAGTGACTCATATATGATATGACTTATATGGGGCCTCTACATCGGGAGTGATAACTTAAACATTTTTTTGTATATTATATTTACCAAAATATTTGTTCAACAATATTTAATATTTATGTACACCTTTGAAATGTATCGTTAAAGATCATCAATCATTATAATTATAGAAAGACTTCGGGTGGTTTATTTAAAAAAAAAAGAAATTGTATTACGAATAGACAATAGTTATTTATTTTTCTACGATGGTTGAACAAATTTTAGTCAAATACAAATAACATAATATAAGATATAATCATATTATATTATAATAAATGTTGCTGTTCTTAACGTATAAGTAAATACCAAGATTGGGTACTTATAGATACCAAGTAAAAATATGAATGTAGGTAGGTTTGTTATATTAATATAACATTAGTTTAATATTTTTGATATATCTCAGTGTGTATAAAATAATAATATAGACATTTGTAAGTTCCGGTATTTAATATATATATTTTTAAACCACAACGAAATAAAAACAATGATTTAAAGAAAAATAATTATTTTAAATGTTTAAATACTCAACTTCATCAATATTAAAACTCCTAATTAACATAAAAATGTTTTGCAAATTATGTTATTTTCAAGCTTTTAAATAGCTTTAAGAATATCTTAGAATATTTTTAGTCTAGCTTTTTGACTCAAAACCATATATTTTATACACTATTTTTTATTTTATATTATTACTACAATCCCTGTAACTTTTAACAGTTAATTTTTTAGATTGATTTAATACAACTATCAAGAAAATGATAAAAACTGTGAATAAAATATAATGAGCAAGTAAATCAATTTTATCACAATTTATTTTTGAATGCTGAAATGGTGAGTCATTTGCTGTGTACGTTATATTTTGTTTTCACCTGTTACCGATCGGTACTTAGGTATTATATAACAAATATCTTATCTAATTTATATTTATATTTTAAAAATTAACTGAGATTCGTAAAGCCTAGTTTACTAGTATGAGTGATTAAATATAATATTTTTTTTTGACATTTTTCGTGTCTTTTAAAAAATAATATTATATACTTAAATACTATTCATTGATATATTATGTTAAAATGTGTGTAAGTACCTATAATTTGTATTAAATATATTGTTAAATGCATAATATTTTGATTTATGAATGTAATTGAAAAAAAAAAAATACCGCATTGCGATTAAGTTAGGTATAAAACCTTTTATAGTATTCCCGCAAGTAATTCGAGAACCGTTTTCATACGAACATAATGGAAACTGAAAGAGACAAAAAATATGTAAAATAAAGATCAAAAATAAAAAGTTTTGTGGTCTGTTGAATCGGTAGACTGCTTTGAGGAATCGTTTTCTCTATTGTATTGGTATTGTTTGCTGGCCACTTTACTTCATTAATTTATCGATTGAATCTTTCTTTACATTACATTACTATATCTATTATGTATGCACTAGAGACATATTTTATTATAATGCGTACCAAATAGGTAAGTACTTAGTATTAATAATACTATTATATCAGTGACGCAGTGGTAGATGATATTTCAATATGAAATTAAAATGTATTTTATGTTGTATGATAATTTGCCCACCAATTATATATTTTGGTTTAAGTTAAAAAAAGCATAAAATTGTTCTCCTCCACAACCAAAAATAAATTCCATTTACCACACACTTGATAGGGGTGGATGAATGGTATATACGGAATTTGAACACGTTGCTCTTGAGGTTTCGAAATGTACTCCTCATCACGTAACTGCACATTATAATCCGTCCACCGATTATTACCATCCCATCTCACGTCTTCAGATCAATGGTTGTGAGGGTTGACACGACGGAGCAAGCACCGGGTGGCCTCAATGAGTGCGGTCCCCATATCTTGAAATATTTATAACGTTTATTTAAACTGTACACGTTGACGTGATATAATTTTATTTTTGCAATGGTAATAACAGAAAACGTTGCACTATATATATTTTAGCGGAAACGGTCAATCACTAAAATTCTACGTTTCCGCGATAATCATTCCTATACCGATTGTTTCCATTACGCACGAGTAACAGAGTTCCTAAGTTCCGCCATAAAAATATCATTATTAGTGCTGAAGTTTTGATTCATTCATTTTGCATTGTTTTTAAAATCGATGCTCCTTCTATAACATATAAGTATTTTTGAACTAGAATAAGAAATGTAATTGTTTTAACTATTTTTATTTTTAATTTTCGAGCTCATTTTTTTAATAATGTTTAGAACACATTATTGTTTTTAGGGTATTTAATACTATAGTATTACTAATAGTAAATACTATTGTATTTACGATTTTCAATTAAAAAAGTAATGTGCTAACAAGGTTTGTACCTTATTGAATATTATCAGTCGTAATTTTTCAAACGGACTCGTACGCTTCGTAAAAATTGAGAATACGAGTGACGACTGAAAATTAAATGAGAATAATTCTATTTTTTTCTGATTAAATGTCCACGTAGAAGACTATAAATTGTACAACTGTTCTCCAAATATTTTTTTTTTAAATTTAATAAAAATAATTTTTTGGATCAAAACTTGTTTAAAATTTAAAAAAAATTAAGTGCAATAAAATTAACTATTTAAGGTGTAATATTTTGAATTTTTAGGGGATGAAAGTATTTGTTTATTAGGGTATATTTTGGGTTTTCATAAGGCATTCATTCCCAGTGCTTTTACGATTATATATTTATAATGTTATACCAAGGAGGTTTAGCTGCAGGTGTTTTAAAAATACATGATATTATCAAGTAGTGACGTCGCACGAAGTGGAATATTTAAGTGTCAGCTTTCCGAGCAAATAATAATAATAATATACTCGTCACAATCGCGATCATAATAATAATAATATATTGTCGTGGTTGTACGTGCGTTAATCGTCATCATCGAAAAAAATAAAATAATATCGTAGTGGTAGGTAATAATATTAATATATAATACGGGACGGGCGATTGAAACGAATATTATTTTGTTAAACTGTACCTAAGCGTATTTTATAAAATATACATTATATACCTACGGGGCTCGAGCTCTATACATATTATGTATTATATTTCTATACATACGGTGAACGTCGTAATACGCGGTATAACGTCATATAATAGGATCGTTGGTATCGTCCGGCTTTAGCGTTTACCGGGGTGGTTATAAGACAGAGGTATATACAGGGTGTAACAGGAAGATGTCTGACAGATGAAATAACTTTTGTTCTGATCAATATTAAAATTTCTTTTTTTATTTATAGATTATAATCATTTACATTATGCGTATAATATAAAAAAAATGTATTTTATTTTTTAATACTGAAGATAAAAAAATATTTAAACTTGATTTACATTTATTTGGAAAAATTAAAAATATCCAATTTGTAAATCTGATTATAACAACAATTTTGATAGTAAAAACATTCATCTAAGTCAAGTAGTTTATTTTTTAGAATTTTATAAAATATCAATATCTTTTTAAAAAAAATAATTTAGAACGTATGTAGGTACCTACCTAACAACTTTTTTCAAAATATTATTTTTGGGAATTTCTTGACATGAGCATATTTCTTGAATTATGTCTTAACCATATAATTTTCACAATAAATTGTCATACGTTAATGTAACAGCATATTATTTATTTTTTTGTCAGGATTCCCTGTTACATCCTGTATACGGACGTGGGTGAGTGGGCCCGATGCTATCCCATATTGTTGTGTCTGTGTCTAAGCACCTGTGTGTGTGTGTGTGTGTGCAAGCTGAAAATATTTTTATTCCGTCTTTAACGTTATACCATTGGAACACATTTTGTTTAAACGACGCTATTGCTACAACTGCTTCCACTACCATGTAATACGACCGATGTGCGTGTGCATTAAAACTTTGTCCGTTTGAAGATTTACCAGAACTTTTTCACAAAAGTGTATATGCGTACCTATACCTATCATGGCCGGGCTGTTGTCACTCTGATTCTAATTATGTTTTTTAATGCAGTTAAGCCGACATGCAGTTTAACTATCATCTGTTCAAAACGGTGGACAAAAAACAATTTTCAATAATATTCTACATACAGGGTTTGGATTTCCCGGAAAATTTCATTATACATAACGTATAATACTCTATAAAGCTTAATAATTTTATACTTCTGTACATTTGTAGAAATGTTGATTATAATTTCCTAGTCATTTACTTTGATTTTGTATTAATTTTTCAATTCGATATAATATCTCCAAGCAACAGTACCTTTTTTTTACGTGGTATCAAGAGCCAGAGGAGGGACTGCTGTTGACAATACTTCTTTTCCGACCACCATCGTTTATTTATAGCCATACTAGGTAGGTAACTTCCAAAATTAGCTTTAAAAGTGTTTATTTAACTTTTTATTAATTCAAAATATTGCGACTATATTATTATATTGATTAAAGGAATATCAATAAAATAAATATTTAAATTTTAGTTATAAGAATTATATGCAGTTTATTTTTTAATTTCATTATACAGGTTTATTATTATTTCCGAAATTTATTATAACATAATATTATAATATACTATTATATAATATATAAATGTATAATAATATATTACTGCAGTTAGTGTATTGAACTGCCTTCGTTAGTTTTTGAAGGTATTCTTGTCTAATACAAATCCAGATTATTGTGGTATATGTGGTATTAGGTAGGTATCATCAGTTATAATTTTAGAAAAAGTCTACAACGCAAGTCTATAATTTCATCAGTCACTCAGAACCGTGAACGTCCTTATAAAGCTTCCTTACAAACAAATATACTGTTATCAATTACTTAAATAGTGCAACTAAAAAGATAAAATATAATTTATGCTTTCTTTGTTCAAGTTGTGTATGAGTAAGGAATGAGGACAAAGAAAAGATTCAGATTATTCAGATTAATTAGTAAGTTATTATCGATGATTCAAAACATCTGTTTGATGAAAAGGTGAACAGAAAAATTTAAACAATGTAGTAGGTACTACCTACTAGGTAGTATGATTATGTCGTAAAATATCGTTATTTTCTGTTGAAGCTTACAAGGTCGCCAAAATCTTAACCATAAATGCTTACAAAAAAAATTTCAAATAAAAGTTATCAATATTAATTGATTGTTTCAAAACTTCATTATATTTAATTTAAAGTCTAAGGTATAAAAATTGTAATTATAATATGATTTTAAACTACAAAATAGTTTCGATTTTCGTCATTTTGAAGATTTTTTTCCAAAATGTTAACTTTAACCACTTTAAACATTATTAATTGTTGTAAAAACCACTTACGAAGAACCTTGTAATAAATTGTTAAGATTTTTGACCAAAAAACATCAATTTAAATTTAAATAAATAGGTATGTGCCTACGATTTTTATAATTTTGTAAAAAGCTCAAAAAGAGCTCAAATAGTTTGACAATATTATATAGTATTATAATCGTATTTGTTTAAAATAGTTAATATTAATATTCATTGGTGAAATTTTCAAGTCTTTGCCGTCATTCCTTTTTGAATAACAACACAAAATATAATTGCATATTATAAATTATAATATAATGATGTGATTATTTTTATTTGCCTCGTAATAAATTATTCGGATGCGTGATTAAAAATTCTCTATTAGTGACAACCTTCATCACCTCTACCCTCTTGGAACTATAGTGTCCTCCTGTTATGGTTTTTTTTTTTTATATATAAGAGAGAGATAAAGGCTCAAAGTTATAATCAAATTTGAGCAAGTCAAAAAGGAAGGTGAACAAAAAAACTTGCCTCTAATAATATTTAAGTTCACCTCGCCTTTAATAATATAGTACAATTTAGTATAATTATTGTACTACTACAGAACTTACAGTTTATATTATATTATTATAGTTATGTTATGTGTAGCATTTTTACTAAAATGTGGATTGGTTATTTTTTTATTAATTAATAATTGCATTTAATTAACGTCCAATAGCACTATAGTCTATAGCAGTATTATGAGGAAATAACATCGTTGCATAATATTTAATAAAGACTAATAAATAATACAATAACCGATAAAGTCTGATTAAACAACCTAAACTATTGTCAATAAATTATGAATAATAAAATGGAATTAAATCTTAAATTGTTATCAATTATGAATAACAGAATAATGTGATTGGTATACTACGAAAAAAAATATATAATCACGAAAAGTAAAATGTAAAAGTTCGTTATTAACAATATAATATAGTTCTACATATTATATAATTGATGTAAGTTGAAAAATTCAAATTAACAATAATTATTCCCAATTCCAAAAATTTTAATTATTGTAATATTAAATGTATAGGTTTTTCTGTTAGTTTTAATTAATATTGATAGAATGATGGAACATACCCAATATAATCATCTCAATAATATGATCGTATCAGCTATCAACAACTTCATGGATCAGGAATTTGAATCTTTAAATATATGACAATTTTCTACGACTCTATAATACAGTTGGCACTGTTGGCAGCTCGTATAGATATCCAATAGAAATCGTCAGTTTCAAAATAATATATTATATACAATTACATGTTCGTAATAATAATAATACGCTATGCCGCGGTGGTCAGCTCCTCAGCGGATAAAATTCGACAATACCTAATTTAATGGCCTCGACGGTGGTCAAAATACGACGTGTCGTTCTAATATTAATGGTAGGTAATGGTTGGTTTGTAAAATAAACCGCGGTATATGGACCTGCACAATATTATAATATTGTCATTGTCGCCGCCGTCCATCTACCGCGCGCCACAACCGCGGTAAGCCGCTCTTAACGCACTTTATCGGTACAACAGGGCCGCGCATTGTGGTTATATTATTATAATGATATGGAGTGATAAGACAACAATAATGACAATAATATACCTATTCGCGCGTATAATTTATTAATTCGTTTGGAAAAATAAAACACCGTATAGGCGCATTGTATTGTTATTGTTATTGTGGTGATAAGACGATAATAATAATAATATATTCGCGTGTGGCGAAATTGGCCGGCGGCGCGGCGGCGGGCACACACATGCGCCGTGTATTGATTGCCGGCAACAACAACGCGTCGGAGTCGCGCGCTCTCGCGTTACAGACCGTTAAATAATCGCCGCGAGAGTATAAAACGGGAAAACCCGAAAGCCACGGCGATCACAAAACCTCAGTGTCTTGCCCCGTGCCGGCGACATCCCTTCGCGCCCGTCCGCTGCACAAGTCGCAACGAACGGTTCTCCTCGCGTATATTTCCCGTACCTACACACGACTCGAAAAAATACCAAGACATTTTTTTTCCAGCAAATCTTTATTATTATTATTATTATTGAAATCAATAAACAATACTCGATTCGGGAAAAAATTTCATTTATTTTCCCAACACCTTTTTAACCGTTTCCCCCCCCGCGATATTTAGCCTTTTCGTCCGATTTTCAGTCACCACCACGCCGTCGATCGGATCAACGGTCCAATAATCATCATCGTTAATATCCACGTCCCGTATCTTGTTTAATTATCTGTCCACCATCGTCTTTGTCGCACCCTGCCCGGAGAGGAGGGGCACCGCACAGGGCTGTCCGTCACCGCAACGCCAGAGACAGGAAGGCTGTACATATCTACTGTTCACACCGTCCAGACGAGGTAGGTTCCTAAATATAGGTAATCATATTTTCTATATTGTCATGTGGACGGTTTGAACGATATGTCCAATAATATCTACTGTTCACGCCGTCCACACGAGGTAGGTTCCTAAATATAATCATATTAAGTATGGTTTTTTATAAAAATATTTTGAAAATGTAGGGATAATAATATTATAAATATTAAAGTATATAATACGACTGTATATTATAATTCTATCAAATTACTTTTTACCTTGTTGAGTAGATTATAATTGCATATCGTGTGTATATTCTAAATATTAAGTGCCACGTGTGTGCTGGAGAAAAAAATCAAACCGATTTATGCGGAAATAACGATTCCAAACATTATTAACCCGAAATCAGTCTAGATATTGTTAAAACAAGCACATGTTTTAATTTTTTAAAAAAAAATCCAATTAGTAGGTATTTTAAAACGAAACCAGCTTAACTAGATTCGGCCGTGGTCATGCAGGTGCCGTATATTAATCTTTGCGATTTTTTTAATCACACGAAAAGTGTTGGTCGACAAAAAAAAATGGCCAGGTCCACATAATTGGATAACCAATGGATCACTCACCCTGCTATGACTTATAATAATTATAATAATAATGTAGTAGTAGTTTGATTTTAATTTATTTATAAAATGCGTGTTTAACAATCATGTTGTCAGGAAAAAATCATAAAAAGTAATGTTTCAGATTTGTATGGTAAACATTACTGAAAATACATAGTTTCAATGTTATTATTTTTTAATCTACATAATGCTAGTATAAATTTTATGTTATGTTTATTATGTAAATTATAACGATTGTACAATTTTTACATTTGGCGAAATTATGTATTTTCCAGACAATTATTCCGGAATTTTTTATACTATTAAAACATTTGCGATAATAACATTTAACAATTCATTCTTCATGGTCAATAAACGATCCATTAATATAAAAATATACTTTGTATCGATTCAATGCAAATTTAGTAAAAACAAAAATAAACAAGATATTTACCCAACACTGGTTTTTGATCGAATCAATTTTGTTTTTGGCGCAATTCAGAATTTTTTATTAAACATTTAAATACCTAAATAATTTCTAGACAAGGTCTAATTTAAAAAATCTTTTGCTTTTTTTTGCTCAATTTATCGACTTTAATTCTTTTAATTTTTTTGTATCGTTTGATGATAACCACATTTTTTCTGTCATACATCTTACATGTTTAAATTTAATAAACTGTTCCTACCTTAGTTTTTCCATCGTCGATTAAAATTATTGGAAAAATGAAATTAACACAAATTATAAACATCAAAAATACCTCAAAAAATACATTATTATAATCATTTTACGCGTTTGGTGTTCAAATTTTGACGAAATCAGATATTTAAAAAAAAATACGATTTTAGTTAACTTATTCATAAAATATTTATTGTAAATACATGGAACTATTTTTATCACATACCTATATATTATTATTTTCCACACACGATGCAATTTTCAAAAATTGTAAGACTAATTTTAAGCTATTTATACCTCAAATGTTATTTTACGGTACAATAGCGCTTATACCTGTGTCACCAGTAGTAATGGTCAATATATTAAACCAAGTATTTATTTATCAGTACCATATGAAACATGATTTTTTTTCCAATTTTTCCATTTTAACCAATCCTTAGAAATAGAGTGGCTGGTCCACTTTTTTCCATCGTTTCCTTCGCTTTTTTTCGTTTTTTTGAATACAATTATGTATAATTAAATTAAATTCCGACACACCCATTATTACAGTGATCGCTACTCAATGATGAGAAAATGAGACATCACTTAAAACCTATTATACCTACAGTAGGTATAAGAAATTTAATAATTCAACTATGAATTCTTAATTGTATGGTCTTTATTAATCGGAGCCTTAAAACCACATCGTGCCATGGTAAAATTACAAACAATTATTTGAGTTAAGTATTTACTATTTTTCAATATTTATAATTATAGACAATAATGGAATGTGTTGCCGTGTTGGTATTTCATTTATGTGGTATTTCTTTTTGGTCAGATAGTCGTGTAAATGTCACCACCTTATTGGGTAAAAGGAATCCTTGAAAGTTTCTATGTGTATAGCAACTTTTTAGATAGAAAACTTGATCTATTAGTGTGGTAATATTTTAAGCGTAAAAAAAAATACTACTGGCGACTTGTGAAAAAAAAATGGTAAAATTTACGATGTACTGTTTTTTTTATATACATATATATATATTATGTTGTGATTCAAAAAATAAAAGTAATACTTTATAAAATAACGTTAATGTTTACCCATGATAATTGGTGTAAGTATAAAATGGGCGTACTACTGTTTTAGAAATAATATCTTCACAATTAATATTATGTTCAAATAATTTTGGGTGTATCATGCATGCATAATGTTCTCAAAAAGAAAAGCGACATAAATATCATAGTGCATCCGATGTTAACTGATTAAAAAATAAAAATAAAAATGGAAAACGATTCCATAATTTTGATCAAGTAATTTTAAATTCATGTGTAAATATGACGTGTATAGTTTTATAATATACCTATCTAATATTAAAGTGTTTTTTTTTCATCAGCATACAAATGTGTTTTATATCAAATTATTTATTCGTATGTATTATATGTAATACATTTCAGTTTTAAAAATACTACGATTAAACAAGATTTGTTTTGTATTTAATTACATTTGGAATTTAATTCAAATATCATAAATTATTTTTTTATAGAATGACATCATATAAGACTATAATTTTACTTCAAATTTTGATTTTTTTTTTTTAGCTACATAATTCATTTATTTATTACAATTTAAAACACAATTTGTGTAATAAGAATAAAATATCATTAAAGTTTTATAATAAAAAAATTACCAAAAATATAATGGGTTATTATTGTTAAGCTCGTTAAGAGATTCCTTGTTGAAGATATTTAATTGTGTGTGTGTGTGTGTGTGTGTGTGTATACATATAGCATGTGTATTGTCTCTATCTATATTTGGGTGTTTTCTATTTCTTTTGTACAATTTTCACCAACAAAACTTTCAAGTGAACAATGATTTTGATTCCAACGAACTTATGTTTCTCACGTTAGCTGACGTATATCATGCTCTGTCGTAAACGCACTTGAATTATAAGTGTCGAAGAATCGTTGCAACTACTCGCTGATAATATTATTATAATAGGCACCTAGATTCAAAATATTATTTAGTAAGTTTACTCGAAAAATCATTTGTTACATTTTCCAACAGTTAATACCTATCAAATTAATAAGTACCTACTATATATTTTGTTCAATAACGATTATAAAAAAAATATAATCGTTATTGATTGTCTAGCTAAAATAATCATAATATAGATAAATTATAATATAGGATTTTACAAGATTTTCTACATTTATAACATAATATGTCATTGAAGAATTTAAAAGGTTTAGGATTTGGAATTAGTTAATAATATAAATATAATGCAGTTAATTTTATAAACTTTTCCTAAACTTAAGATAAGACTGTGTGTAGCCAATTTGTTGAAGACATTTAGAAAATTAAGGTAGTTTCATTTTAAATGAAATACGCTCGAAAAAGGGTTTTTTCTCGGGCTTTTTTATTGTTCTTTAAAACGATTATTTAGCCCATTTAGTATAGTTAAAATAGTTTGGTACACGTTTATTTAGATCATTGGTAGGTAATAGGTTTAGAGGTATTTTACATTTTATTATTTACTCTTAGCTCGTTTCACAAGTCACAGCAATACCTACAATATAATCCGGTTTATGCTTGTATTCGTCTTTATGTCCGTCTATTCACAATTGCAATTATACTGGAAGCATAAAAAAATAAAAAATACCTTGATGATATTTTCCACCGGTGAGAACATCATAATTTCTACTGAAAAAAGTACATCAACCGAACATTGCAATATTTTTGCGAATAATGTTACAACGCATTTGTTGTGTTCATTATATATTAACATGAACCGATGCTCATAATAATTGATGTTTTTTTTTCTCTGGAACAGTACCTTCCCATGGATTTTAAAAATGAAACTTTCCGAAACCCCGTGGCAAAACATGCATACGTATCGGTATCGACAACAATATAGTTTTATTACGGTATGGTAATATTATATTCAACTGAATTACAAAATACAGATATACATTTTCGGTTTGTCCGAAATCTTTGTGGTATTTATTTAAATCACCCGCAGCCTTTACAGAAGTAACCACTGTTCTCAGTTTTATCACTATTCGGCATCTACCACAACAAGCATATGTATACCATTATAATTTGTTTTATACTTGCATAACATTTATTAAGCGCTTTTTTCAGCCAGTGCTATATCTTATTTTCATGAATTATTTTACGGCTTTACACGGTGAAGTTTAATGTGGGACGTTTAAAATCATCCATGAATTATAAATTGTATGTGTGCCCAACACTTTTAAAACAAATTAAAACAACTTTAATCTTTATATAATATGGGTATTATCCAGTGATATGGATGCATACGTTATTATTTATTATATCGTAATAATTATGATAGACAGAAATTTTACAAATATTAAAAATATGATTCGAAAACATAAAATATATTAACATGTATAATTTCCATATTATGTATAAGTGTTATGTGTTATTATAAGTACCTAAGTATTTAATATATACTAAATACTTGTTGTATATATTATAGATGTATTGGTTAAATAAAGTGTGTAGTATTTTATTATGTATTACCTATATACGTACCTACCATTAATTAAATTAGTACTTTATTTTTTCCATATTATTGAGATCGATTCATTAGAAAAATGTTAACTTAAGATTTCAGAAGCAGATACCTATCACAGTAGCACACTACACACACATTGTCTGAAACCCAGATTGTTACACCCTACTACTATTTATCAGCTTTCATTGAAAAACTAATCTGTCTACAACAAACTTACCCTATTACCAGCAAACAAAATATAATATGTCAGTATATTGTGTTAACTAATTAAAATATGCAATACATAATTACAGGTTCTCTCTGTGATTGTATGGCTGATATTTTTTTTCCCGTTAAATTGGTTTTGTTTGTGCTACAACAAATGGCTAATGAACATGCTACAAATCTCATTAGATAAATAAACACTATTGAAGGGTAGTAGAATATTACTATGCTTCAGGGTTCTCATGTATTCCCTGGAATTTTGTAAATTGTACTGGGAAATCTTCTGACAAAATATTGCAATTGGCGTTGAATACTTTTATATAACCTTTTATTTGCTCACATTGATCGTTACCAGAATTACTTGCATTCGAAAAATACAATTAAACTATTGAGATTGACTTGAAATTATAAAATAAATATTATTGATCATAGGTACCATCTTAGAAAGTATCAAAAGTAACAACACAATATATAAATATCGTGCTTACGGTCATATAGATAATCTTTAAACAAGTATTTCATCTATGTAAGTATACTTACTATAATTATGTAGGTACACTAATATTATTACATTCACTTTTATAACAAATTCAAAATAATAATAATACTGAAAATGAGAACCATTATGGCAATACCAAAATATGACGTGTAAATTAGTTAAATATTATTATTTATGTAAATAAAAAATATTTAGATAACTATTAAGGAATTTAATTTATAAATCATTGCCTAAAATATTACATATTTTTATGATTTTGGAACCGTCCCTAAAATTATGTTTTATATTTAATATTTTGGATAAATATTTATTTTTACTAGTAATAAACATTACGATTTTAGAGCTGCAGAGTATTAATTGGTACGTTACTAATATTATTTTTACTCTATTTTATTATACATACTGTACTTAATTTTAAATATAATAAAACTTTAAAAAATAACTAGCTACTTTTGAATTAATAAATAAATTATGTATTGTTTCAATCATATAGGAACCGTTTTAAAGAATTTAAAATTTAATTTTAATTTTTGTGTTTCTAATATTTATGAACATAAAAAAAACTTTCACATAAAATTATACTATAATTAAGTTAATTTAATTTATTTTAATATTATTTTTAAAACTTCATTAATTTCAATTGACACCCCTGAGAATTTTTGCTCCTTCAGTCAATATCATGAGCAAACAAATTATATTAAGTGAAGAAATAATAATATTATTTTCAATTTTTTTGTATTTAACCACGTTCATTCAACGTACATAATAAACATTTATTTTTAAAAAGTAACACACAATAATTTTTTTAAATCGTTATTTTTATATTTCTAACATTATATTTGGTCATTAACTGAGTAATGAGTGGAAATTTCTCGTTAACTTTTCCAGTGCTTCCTATTTGATAACCACCTTCCAAGAATTAATTGTGAGCCCCAAGATTTTAGAAATCTTTATAAATTTAGATTGAAATAACAGTGAATAAAAGACACTATTTGAAAATAACAAATATTTACGTAAAACGATTTAATTATATATTGTAGGTAGGTACTTTGATTTTCCATTCAATAGACCAGTATTATACTCAATAATGTTTAAATTGTGTTGAACTGTTAAACACTGCTTGAAAATTCCAAGTTGTTGTTGTTGATGTTGTTTTTTTTATTTACACATAGCTCAAATACATTTGTTCAATTTGGCTTTCAACCAAAGTTTTTTTAAGTGAACTGCAGATATATAATAAATACTATTAATGTAAGGACAATAATGAACAGTCTCTATGATAATAACATTAAAACGTCTATTGTAATAAGTAATTAATTTAAGGTATCCTAGTTATATAATTTATAAATTACACTTGAACTGTATTAAAGGAAATTATTGTTATTAAATTACAAAGTTTCCACCAAAGTAAAAGTTTCTAAGTCCCGTATTTGTTACGCTCATTATATTATATAAAGTTGTGAATAATATACTACGATGGTAAACACCCTAAATACAATTCAACAAATAATCATTAGAAACACAGTTTGTGTAATTGTGTTCAACTTTTTCACAAGAATTAATATCACTTTCATATACTGTTAATTTTCGTTCGTAGCTCAGTAATATACAACTTATTATTATATGCACATGTCTTCAATAGTTATGTGGTCGTTTAACGTTTTAATGTTTTCATTTATTTTCCATCGGCTTTTGAGACCTAAAAGTATGGGGGGGGGGGGGGGGGGGGGGGGGAATAAAGTAAAAAGAAAAAAGAAAAAATAAAAGAAGAAAAAAAGAGGATTATATCTCTACTACAGTTGTACCTAATACCTATACAGTTAAAACCCGAGACAAATAATATTTCCAGCTAAAAATAATATAAATACAACGAGAATAGCATGTGGACTTTGAATACGCAATGTGCATGTGTCTCACTATATACCACGTACTAACGAATATGTTTTACAAAATGCTTATTTTAGTTGTATAAAAGAAACGCACGGAAAACAAATCGATTATAATATGAACTCAATAAGTGCACCAGTACTGAAAGTTTATTTCGTTTAATCGTGGCGTATTCGAAAAGAGCAATTAACGAAATCCACTGTAGCGTGTCAAAGTCAGTACTTATTAAAATCGCACAAACATACTCGTTCTATTAAACATGAAGTCTATTTTGACTTATAAGTATTAATTTATGACCGTATCTTGCAAAAATTAAATACGAAATGCAAAGCTGTAAACCCTTATTCAAAGTTATTTTCCTTAAAAATTATATTCACATGAACGTATAATATATTAATAACATTTTAAGTACTCGAGGATTATATAATGAATAAAATAAAATATAACAAGCATAGGTACCTACCTGTATATACCATACAGATTCTTCATTAAATTTAACACATACCTATGTATCCAGGAGTAGAAACATTTTTTTTAAGGAATAGTATTTAGTGAAAATATCACGGCTATTACAATCTTATATGTGTTGCCCAGATCCAGAAATACTTGTTTCGTATTTATGTTTTTAGTTTAGGTCAAAGCTCCAAAATAAAACCTAAAATCCCTAGCTCAACCGGGCTATTGATTTTAAACAAAGACACACAGGCACACAGCATAACATTTACTTAAGCCTGACCGAAACTTTTTAATCAAGACCAAAATTGTATCATTTTTCAGTCGACTAGTTGGGTAGAGAACTGGGATAGATTAATTTAAATTTAACTAGAGAATATTATAAATTTAGATCTATATATTCATAATATAATATACAGCGTAGTATGGTAACCTATTAAAAACCAAAACTTTTTTTATTAAAATGGCAGTTAACTGTAATCATTAATTTTATTATGTTGCTTAAGAAATTCGCCCGAGCACTTATAGGTAGGTACCTAAAATTAATGTATCTAGAATATGTTTTTTAATTTTATTATTTCTGTATAATTGTAATTACAATTCAAAAAATAAAACAACGGTAATAAAAAATGTACAACTATAGGAATACAAAAAGTATATACATAATACTGTGTATGTAACATACATATACCTCAACATTAAATATACACATAATACATTTTATATTCTGCTTTGACATCATACACGGGAATTTAATGGAGTCTATATTCTGTGAATTTTATCTGATAACTTATATAAGACCTATTAAAACTGTACTTGCACTTTGGTGAAAATTTTGAAATAAACCACTAGGTTATAAATTTAATTTTTATCTCACTTTGTGCAGGTTTAATCCGAAACAAATCTACCTTATTATGATGTATATTTTCAGTTTTTAGAGTAGGTAAACTGTAACTTTTGAAACACAAAAGTTCCTTTTTTTTTTTTATTTGATCTATCACTACAACGTACTACAACTGTTTACAATTATTATTTCCAACGATACTCTGATTTTTCCTGAGTTTTCTTACAATTGAACATCATACTAATATAATATTATTACATTCGTTGTGTTATTGTGCTTAGTAGTTAGTGGGTATATAGTTTAAGTTGTAGTCGGTAAGGATTTCTTCTGATAACTTGTAAACAGCATATTATTTCTAATCACCTGTGTTTTGTTGGTATGATTTTATTCGCAAAAGCCTCAATCTATAAGACATTTGTTTTTTTGATCCGGATTCTTGAAGTATCTACCTACATCCTACCTATCTTATACTAGTATTGATTCACTTGTGTATTTATTTATTTATATATAATGTTTATTAATAAACAATACGCCCTGCCAAGTGGATAAACAAAATATATGAAATGTGAAATTTCAATTACCTATACAAAAGGTATCAGATTGTGTTAAAAAAAAAAAAAACAACCCTGACATATGTCCTAGCGAAATGAACATCAAATGGAATTACTGTTCCTTCTTTATAATACTTACAGTTCCACTTATTGTTAATCCTGTCTGAAACATACACTGATATCAATGGGTAAAAAAAAATTTGATTCCATTTAATATTTTGTGTTTCATAAAATGTTAAATAGGTATCTTGTTTATTTTTTTGCCACGATTTTACCAATTGTAATATTTAGAATAATTATTATTTATGAACTTTTACATTTTAAATTAAGTTTATATTACATTAAAAACAATGAATAAATACAACTATATACAAGCTAAATGATGATTTATGTAGTGAAATGCCACGGAAATTACCTGGATGGATTCAAAGTTACTTGGATTTTTACTTTCAACTTTCGTTACAAAATATTATAATATAATATTTTAAAATTTATTTCAACTAATAAAGTATTTGCTTTATTTGGCTCATATATGTATAGTACAGATTATAAAAGTCTACTCACTTTTACTTTTTATATTTGTTTTATTTTTTTTTTTTTAACGTAACTAATTAATAATTACTGTTATACAGATTTGGGGAAAAAAAGGTTAAAAAACCATTAAATTAATAAATTACTTTCAAATTATTTTCTTATAGTGCCAGAAATAATTATTTTTATTGTATTTAATAATTTGTAATAACATATTTACTTGGCAAATATTAAATGGAATAGGTAGCTTATTAATGTTTGGATATGCAATTACATTAATAAAAGTTCAAAATTAATTATAACTTACATAAAAGATTAATTTATTGCATGAGTTCATTTTTATCAAAAATTAAATAAATAAGGATAACCTTTCTATATAACAATAACGTAAAAATGGCATGTTATATAATATGTTTTTGTATCATACAAAATAAGTAAGTTTCAATTCACACGTAGGTACCTACGTCACTATTAAATCATTATTACAACCTATAATAATTTATTCAGCAAAGTATAGTACTATGAAAACTTGTTAATCATTAATAATTAATAAAATATTGTACTAATTTTGTTTAACAAAAAAAAAATAAATAATGATATTATTTCTGTTATGCCTACATCACTAAATTATTTAAAATAATCATCATTCATTCATGAATTTAAATTTAATTTAAAATCTAATTATTATATTTAATATCGATAGGTACTTTATAATATAGGATTATTTACAATATTCAAAAATGTAAATATGAGAATTTGTTGAAGAAAAAAATCAGTTTTTGTTCCTAGTTTATATATTATTGAGCTAAGCATTACTTTGTATAATAAAGCTAGGCACACCTTTCACACATATGATAAAAACGACTACGATAAATCATTGCTTTGTACCTCACACGACATTGTTCTCTGGAAATTAAAATTACAATAATATATTATTATGTTCTACTGTAGAAACAAACGGTTTACACTACAAAATACAAGGAATTCATATATACGTAGCTTCATATATATGACTACGATAATTATACACGTTTCCGAGGATGTCCACTTTGCGAAAAAATTGTTCGCGTTTACTCAACAGTGGACAGTTTTCAAATAACTCTCATCAACTCTAGCGAGTAGCTTCCACAATATAATTTATTATTATTATTATTTTAATTCCACACCCTTCCCAAAGAAATTGTGTAATGTTTAACTGGTAAAAAATACCAGGGTTTTATCTCTACATGAGTGCTTACACAATTACGTAATGTCATTTGCGTAATAACTAATATTACAGAGCACAGACCACGTTGATGAATTTTAAATTAGTTTATTACTTAGGTAAATTTTATTTACAAACGGGACTAAGACTGGACTAAGCCTCTAAAATTGTGATTAAAAAAAAAAATGTCCTTCTCAAGCATATAATAACAAGTTTATTGTCTTCTATGATTCCAGTAAATATAATTATAACTATTTGTAAATAAAGTATCACAATAGGTACCTCTAATTGGTATATAATACAATTATAAAAAAATATATATTTTATTTGGCACCTACTTAGTATTTTTATCGCTATTTTATGATATGGAAATGTTTTTTTATGCCAATTCTATCCAATCACTCAATTTACAGAAACATACATTATTATATTATATTAAAATAAAACACATTTTACGTATTTATTATTTTTATGTCATGAATGTAGGTAATGATAAAACTAAAATAAATTGTTTTTAATGAATAATAATGAATAATACAACTTTTAACTGAATTAAATAAAATATATTACTTATTGAAACGGGCTTATTCGACATTTTGATGGACGTTTGAAAAATATACTGCCTAAATATGTCACAATAATATAATACATTAAATTTATAATCTTTGTAGTTTATTCGACTATCATAAACCGAATACTATCTGATACCAACCAATTATTGGAGAAAAAAATGCTCTGTATGTACGTAACGGTAAGCATGTCTTATTCAACATAATCTTGGAAATCAAAGAGTGGATAAAGGTAAACGGTTATAATATATCAGAAAATATGTTAAACTATAACAAATGATATGGAATGTGCGAGAGTATAAAATAATAAATATTTTGTATAATATAAACCTCAATAGCAAATTATATAGCTTGATTTATTACTTATTTCTATCTGCAGTTGCAAATGATAAGTCATTTACATAAACGTTTATTCATATTACAATATACATATTCAAAGGTATTTTACTAAACTTGATTGATTTTTATATATATTTTTTTAATTTCACGAAAATTCGTTAGAAAGTTCAAAATAGTATGATCGTTTTGTTTTTAAATTATGAACATTATACAATAATAATATGTTAGGTATAGTGAAGTTATTGAAAATCGTAATAGATGATCTATTTTACTGTTTCCTTGGATAACTGAAATATCATTGAATTATCACTACCTAACTCCTATACTAATTAATCTAACATGATACCTATAATATTAAAATAAATACATTTTATCAAGCACACATTTCTCGTAATACAGTCATAATATAATGCGAAGTAATACGTAAGATAATTATGATTTAATTGACTAAATTAAATCGAATAGTTATAACTATTGTCTATTATCGCCTATCGGCATGAACAAAAATTGCATCTGGTTTAGAAAACTAGATAATTTTTAAAATGTATACAATATGAATAATACATTAATTGTTTATGCCTACTCACATTGACATAATTCCAACGTTAATATTATAATAATACCGAAACTAGAGATATAGAACAATATGGGTAAAATATAAAATATCTTCAGCAATATAATAACGACAAAAAGAAAATATAACATACATTTATGATTGAATGAAAATAAATAACAAATAACATCGGTAACAAGAAACTATTACAGAGAGGAATAATATTATATTTATATTTTATGGGCAGATGGTGTAATTCGAACCGTTGTCGCGTTCTTAGGTAGTCCTCGTCGAATAAGGATTCACTGGCAGTCATAAGATTATTTTGTTTTCACGAAAAAATTCAAACGTAGGTAATAAAATTCTTTTTTACGCAGTCTAACGAAGAAATGGACAATGTTACGTACCTACTCAATAGTATCCACTACATATGCCCTAATAAAATATCCCATTGCACTTAAAAACAATAATACGAGTAATAACAATCATATTTTTTTATTCAATACGCACTACTAGATAATAACAAATAACAAACAGGTCGGAATAAAGGGTTGATACTCTTGCCGTTATCATAAATTATTTACATTAACTGATTAGTATTGTTAAACATTTTTTGGTTGAAGAATAAACAAAATGTTCACCGTAAATCTGAAAACCCGTACAAAGTTGAGTGCCGAAAGATTGCAGATTTTTATTATATTAATTATATTATTCTACTGAGTGAAACAATTTTAATTTTAACCATTCAGTTAAAATATATATTTTCTAAGTTAATACGAACATTTTTACGTAATAGTGTAGGTATTAACAGCTAAAATTCGCATTGAGTCACTAACATAATTGCGGAAAACATTCAAAAATAATTCAAACATTGTAGTAGCTGTCTGTTTTTCATTACAAAGTATTCTACTACAATTATTTATGAACACATAATATTTCGATTCATATTTCAAACTGTTTTCGTTAAATAGTTAAAATCGACGAAAATATGTGCAGAATGTGTTAATAATAATCATGGTTACCCCAAATTGTTTATGTGGTTTGGTTTGAATTGCCGTAATTCAGTCAGTTAATTTTGATTAATTTTGATATGTGTGTACCTACCAAAGAGTTTTAAAAAATAAAATGAAGTATGTATTTTTATTATACTATATTATCAAACGTGGTAGTAGGTATAATGAATTTAAACAGTAGAACTTAGGTATTGAGCCAATATCATTGTAATTCGATATGTTGCATATTTGCATCGGTCTACGAAAACCATCTGGACATGAGTGAGCCTGGATACACGAGCAATTATTGTAAATACGTATTGTTAACAAAAATATAAAATTTTGAAAATCCATTTTTATTGACAGTAAAATTAAAATATAATGTATTATTACATTAAACTTGCATGTGCTTGTTTTTATACGATAATCGTTATCTATACATATATCATATCGTGCGATGGGTTTAGGTATTATCATCATCGCATTTTTTTCGTACACATCACGCGAACACTGTTAAAAAAATGACCGATATTTTCTTACTCGGTGCATGTCTATTGGGTATTGTGCACATGGACCGGACATTACTCACGTTGACCGATTTCCTATCTGACCCTCACGGCCACACATACACATACTTAAATATATTATATATATATATATATATATATATATATACATCAACATATTTACCTTGACGGCTGCTTGGACCTCTAAATCGTGACCGATGGCTGTGGACTAACGACCCACACACCCGCCACCAATCCCGTCTGTGTGCATCCGTTCCCCACCCGCACCGCAAATCAGTATACCGGCAATAATAATCGTAATCGTTATTTGTTTATATTTCCACTCGCCCCACGACCGTTTCGACGACAATCTCTGTACTTTTATCAGTGCTTATTGGTAGGTATACACTACGGATGTGTATTCTGAATATTGTATCTATACGTGGTATCCCGAGTGGTATCCTATTCGTAGGTGGAGCTCAAGATTTGTGTTCCACCTATTTTTGTTCTATATTTCCGTGCATAAATCGCACACTTGGAAAAATTGACATTATTTTGTTAGAATCTGTCAGTTGACACCCAAATCACTCACAGTATCACGAATATAAAACGTCGCCGTGTTATAATTATTATTATTTTTTCCGTAAAATCGTTCACGTGCGTCAGACACAGCGTTGTAGACTTGAAATGTGTGCGTTAATGGATCGCAAATGTTTTTCGTGATGGTTAGGTAATATTAGCAAGTATTAGAATTTAGCATTAATATTTGCTTGGTACCTCTATAATATGTACCTATGGCAATTTAGAGTGTCCTCTTGCATTCATGCGCCCCAATTAACTCTAAACAGCCAAATAAGTAAACCTATTATATTTCCGATAATATTACTCTATAACATACTGAAATGCTTATGTTCGATGGTAACTGAAGTTAAGCTTTTAATTTTTTGCACAAATAAGCCGCATAATAATATAACCACCTACCAGGCATTTGTAAGTAATAAGACAAATTAAATTAATATGATTATGTATTATACATATATATTATAATATAATATTACGAGTTTATAGGTAAATGGGAAATATTGAAAACAATATTCCATTATAACTTTGAACATATTAATTTACTGATCATTGCTATAATATGACGATAACAAAAATGGGATTGAAGGTGACTAAAGCCACCGTTTTTACATAACAAAATTAACGGCAACATAACTTAAATATTAACAATATATTATTTTATATTGTTATAGACATTTATGGGTATGAATTATTTTATATTATTTATTCTATAATAGCCAAGATCAAAATGCAATCATAAGTTATTTCAAATGTCTGTACAGCTCCAAAAGTAGGGATTTGAAAATTAATGTACATAGCAAAACAATAGTATAATAAAATCATTTTACAACTTAAAATAGGTAAAAGCTAATATTTATCATGTACCAGTACCTATGTGCTTACTATATTATTTCGATTTACGAATTTGTGATATGAATAAAATATGTATACAAATTTGAAATTATACAAATACAGTATACATATATGATCAGGCAGCGTTTTAAGTTTATACGAAATATCTACAAAATAAAATTTTATATTTTTTCCCCCAGAAATTAAATGGATAAGGATTAAAGATGCCATTAAAGATGCCTCGTAATATTACGGGACCCAATAAAATATTCGAATTTCTTCTTAATAGTTATCATTTGCACGAGGAATCACTCAACCAGGGCATATTATAACCCGTTCGTTTTTCTGACATTTTCCAATTTTCACTAGCTGCATGCATTAGTATGGGATCGGAATAGGAAATCGCAAGCACACAACACACATAAGGTGCGTGTATATAATATATTTTATTTAATAGGATTGTAGAAAAATAAAATCGTTTCGACATCAGCGTCAATCACTCCTGACATTCAAAAAGAAACAACGGTTCATAAGCTTATCTCATGATTTCAAATCTGAATTTTCAATTCAACATTTCATTAACCACGTCAACCACAGAATAGGTACCATAATTTGCATAAATGATAAAATAAAATGATTGATAAGAGGATAAACATTTTTTTTACGCAAAAAAAAATAATATTAACCTTTAGATTTGAACAAAAAGCCTACCAAAGTATTATTCGGGATTACAATAAATCTAGTACAGCCTGATTTTTATATTTTATATTTTTTATTATACAATATAATAGTATTGTATGCTCCTTTGAAACTACTGTTGATAAAATAAGCAATTTGTAATAAAACGAAATAAAATATTTAACAAAAATACAATTATTATTACAATTTTTAAAATGCATTAAATATGCAGTTTTTACATTTCGTACAATCCTTATTTATTTTCCCTCACACTTAATACCTAGTGTAACCAACTAAGATTTAGTGTTATAAAACCAGTATCAACTTCTAATCATTAAATAGCAATTTAGGTATTTTCTTATTTTTTTTCAAATTATAACTTTTATGCGTACATAAATATTTTAAATTTAATAGATGGATGTAAATAATAAACATTTACAATTGTAAATTTAAATAAGCAAGGTGGTGAACCAAGTAATATTTTGCCTCTTTTTTTTACATGTATACATCAAAATGTTCATCATATGAATTGAAAATTATAAGGTTGCATTTAAAAATTTATTATTTCGCTCAATATTATAAATTTGAAAATAATAAGAGCTATGTACCTATATCATGTAACATTTTACAATCTACATTACATTTTCCAAATAGATAGAATGTGTGTTCACTGTTAAATATTCACACTGAATAAAATGGTATTCAATCTCCATGGTGTGTTTGAGTTGCTTAAAATGCTGAGTTGTCTACAAAGATGTGCCAAATCAATATAAGTTAGACCCAGTGTGAAAATTGTTGTATTACAAGTTTACACGTGCAGCATCTCGTCTATCTTATTTAAATGACAAAACAATAATGACCAGAAATGTTTCAACATTTCTGAATATGAAACATGCAGGGATTCATTATTTATTCAAATATAATAAAAGTCACCAATGAAAAATAAAAAACATTTATGTAAAAAAATAAGTTAAAATAAATACTAGACAAGATTTAAAACATAATTTTTTAAAAATATCATATAAATTAAAGTTGACTCTATGTCACTCTACTTACTATTGTCTTCAATTTGTCAACACTGAACGAAAGGAATTTTTATTTTATTTTATCTCAATTCTTTCCGCTTGAATTGTTCGCATGACGTAACCTCTTATTAATAGGTCACTGAAATAGATAAGCATAATATATTTACGATTGTATAATTGTCTATTTTTGTTTGAAAAGTCGTTTAATCATGTTAAATCAGATCAGTAAATATTATGGAAGTAAAAAAATTAATTAATCACATTATAATGAATACATTTAAAAAAACTTAAATATGAATTGTAGGTATATCCTTAACGTAATGACTGTTCTGCAGTGAATTTAATTGGAAGTGTTTTGTTTATTTTTACTGAGTAATTATAACTATCTCAAATCACAGTGTGTTTTTTGTTTCATCCAAATTATTTGTCTTTCAGCAATAAATTCATTTGCCTCTTTAATTTAATTTATTTTCACCACTAGAATTTAATAATTGGTACCTACTCTATTGAATAGTTTCATATTATACTTCTACCATAAATCCCGATAGTGATACACCATAAATAAATTTACAGTTATTTTAGTTCTGTACGAAAATTTGATACATTTTAGGCACTGAGGCTCTATTTTTGAGTTCGCACTAATTATGATTAGTCACGATTAGAATGTAATTTGCACCCAATATATCGCACAATTATTTTAGTGTATCTACTAATCATATTAGCACATTAATCTTAAGTTGAAGAACAAAATAATCCCCCTTGATAGAACCAAACGTAACTTAGATAGGTTCACTCCAGACAATAAAGTGTTAAAATATACGATTATAGTATCTATAATTAAGTAGGTAATATACTTATTGTCATATCATAATATGTGTTACGACTGCCATAGTAGTATTAACGTTATTTTATAGTTAAATACTTATATAAGTATGTATAACAAGCTTAAATTTAAATATTATTAAATTTAAAAGATATGTATGTCACTCAATGGTGAAAAGAAAAATAAAAAAATAAAAGTTTAACAATACCTAAATTTTAAGTGTAAAACTTTATTTTTGCTATAAAAAGATATACATATACATAGGGTTGAAAATAATCTGATTCTACAAATCCAATAAAGCAACCATGAAAGGTTCTGCCTTTTTACGCTAAGTGACAACTACTCTATTTTTACTCGGAAAAGTTTATGATTTTAAGATTTATAAATGTACTATTCCGTACTTTTTTATGAACCAATTTGTGTTTTATTATATTTTTGAACAAATAAAATGTACGCAGTTATTAAAACTGGTAAAATATTGAACAAAAATAGACTGATACGGTCTAGAATACATTTTATTCAGATTTAATTTTTCATACAATGCACGGAACGATTAAAAACGAATTACAAAAAAATAATTCGGTAAAACTGTTTTTAAATAAATCATTCAGCATTAATGTAATTTTTATAAAATAAACTTTATGTGATTTTATACGAATCCTTATTTTTCGGTTATTTCTTATTCCTGTTTCGCAATTTATTAAAACGAAACAATTATCTTTTGTTGTTTCCCTCCTGGTTAACTGCGAGTGACTAAAAAAATAAAATACAAGTGAATTTCGTACATTTGTGCATTGTCACACATATTTGCAGCACATACCTCCCGGTTACCATAATAGGTAGATAAACGCGTTTTAACTCGGGCGTTATTAAAACAATTGTTACCGAATTTCTGGTTCTGCTGCACGGCTTAAACGAATAACACAATTTCCACGCTCGGTACAACCTACTGAGGGTAGGCACCCGAAAGCACAATAATTTATGTCATTATAATAACAATATTATTATTATCACCGTCATCATTGTTATTGTTTTTTGGCGCCTAAATGGTTCTCCTACTACATTATTGTCATGACGTACATTGTAATCCAAACTGTGTGAAATATTATGTATATGATTTAGAGGTGTAGGTAACCTACCCATATAATATATTATGTGCTCGGGTTTTCCCGGTTCACACGTCCAGATTTGCCACAGCGTGTAATTCAGTTTTTGTCTGTACCCGGTCCACGTGTCCCGGTGTCATGCAGAATGTTTCCATTGTCGAGATAAACCATTGTCCGTATCATAATGTTATCAGCGTCATCATTACATTATCGTTGTCGACAGATCTCTTCCGCCGCCGAATGAGGGTAAATTAGTAATTTATCACGAAACAGCCCATCAACTCGACTTAACGACCCTCCTTCCCGGTGTTACGGGGGCGTGATGTTAGAATACAATACGAAACCTTTGGTTGGTTCATATGACTTTGTCTAACGTCATTCTATGTCTGTCATGTTATTATTATTATTATTATTATTATTATTATTACGACATAATACTGACGCAGTGTATGATTGATTGCGATTCGTATAGTAAAGATCCGACGAGTGCGACGAAGATTATTGCCAAACTGTTGGCTTTGTGATTGCAAGATAAATAAATAAAATTAATTTATAAAAGCGCGCAATTTTTACTATTTTCTGCAATTTAATAATATTATTGTTCCTATCAATAATCTTCAGTTAAATATTTGAATTTAGCTACAGTAAGTGCATTAACATAATAGATACAATGTTAAAATACACAATATCAAAGCAGATACATCACAGTCAATAATAATACAGTACAATATACTGACAACAACTGTGAAAACAAAACTTTGATTTGATTTATTGAATAGATCGTATAATAATTGGAACTCAACAAGCAATCAATATTTTATAACTTTTTATTATGAACAACTATTATATTTTAGTAAAATAATTTTACTGTACCTAACGATAAAAATCAGAACAATATTCATCTTCGGTTCGATTCGTGGCCAACAATTACCTATATTGTTAAAAGTTACACAACAAGTTCATCACCACCTTTTTTTTTATAACATAAGTTTTTGACATTTCTCATAAATACGAGTAGGTAGGTCATAGGGGCATTATCTTGTTAATAATATTATTATGAAAATTATTAAGCTTCTATCATTGGATGCCAAATGGACATGAGTAAAATTTAAAAAATATACCTCTAAAATAAAAGTTCAAGATAAGGATTTCCCTCCGAGGGGATTACCCTATTGAAAAATCGACAATATAATGAAAACATCGCGCGGTCGGAGGTCCGTGACTTCCCGTTGGGATTGAGATTTAAAAAACACATTTGCCTTCTGCATTGGACGAAAAAGCAGGGAGAGATTTTCAAAGAAAATATAATGAACACATATGATACGTTGAAAAAGCAATTACTTTACAAATAAGTTGAATTCTTAAATTACTTAAATTAAAGTAATGTGATACATCATGATCGATATGTTGAATATAGGTAGGTATTGACAAAAAAAAAAAAACCATACAATTTTAATAACTAAAAAGAAAAACGTAGTTCACCGAAGGTTAAAGCTATTGATAATATAAATTATATTTAATTTAATCTCGAAACATGTTTGTTGTGTAAATATTTTTAACATAATAATTTATACATTTCAAACAATATTGCGTTTTTGAAAATAAATTGATTAAACATCCTAAGTTTCAATGTACAAACATATTTTATATAATTGTTTTCACTAAAAACTTCATTATACAAATGGACATGTTTTGATATAATTAAGTCCACCTTTTCTGATATTAGGTACCAAAAAACGCATAGGTAAATAGATTGTCAGTGTTTAGTACTTACTTTGGAGTATACAAATGATTTTCAGCTAAATATTAAATAAAACAACCCAAATTCAATCAAATTTGGGTCAAGTGTACTTCTAAATTGGATCGCGATATATTTTCAATACATTTAAAAATATATAATATATTTCATTCAATCGTTGGTACAAGGGAAATAAAATTATCATAATAACAGCTATAATAATTATTAATATTATAATACTCATTTAATTAAAAATATTTCTGTTTTTACAACAGTATTTTTCAAACAGCTATTTTTTTATAATGGTTATAATATTATAGTTATATGTTAAATACATATTATTTATTAATATAAATTTAAATTCTTAAACAATTAACATTGTAACTCTGCAACAAGCCTATAGTTAAATTAATTTTCAAATATTGCAATATTTAAACGAGTAATGAATTTATAGAATTGTGATTCACAAATTCGATACACCGTTATATACATATTATTATAAACATTGTATGTTATTTGTTTTGACATTTTAGTACTGTATTTATTGCCTTAAGGCTGCGGCTTGTTCGATAAATCAGTTATCCGATTATCCGAAGTGTACTTTACTGTAGGGTCGTAATGAAATTTCAATTTCTCGTGAATTGTGAATTGTGACGGCCTTGGACACATGGATAGCTAAACAAGGAATTAAAGGCCCCAGCAGGGATTGTTTATCAGATGTTATATAAGACAGTTTTGATGACACAAATAATTACTTTGTACAACAATTAATTTAGTAGATTGTGTATTTTCAGTTGTCATAATCGATAATCCGATACAACAATAATAACGGTCTCTGTATAATAATACAGCGTTGGGGTGTAATGTGGATTATCGCACATACGCATGGATATTTGACAATACCCATCGGTTATATCTTGTATTTTATTATAAAACATATTCTACATGAATTTAAACATTGATGTTGTGTTGATGTTCTTAAACGTCATAATTGGTTTCTAGTCAGCGCGTTATGAAAACTACACACAATGTCAAAAAAGAAAATCTAAGAAAATCTCAGCACCTACCGTTAGAATCGTTTATCGATCGTGAAATTTTCCGTGATGTTTTCTAATAATTATTAATTATTAATTAATCATCGTACATGTTGCAACCAAAATCTATACCACTTTTCAGCTTTTACATGAGCAAAGTAGTATTGCTGTATTCTCTCCGTATCGTTTCTTATTTTTTTTATCTTTTCTTTATATTAATTTACAATTCAAACCACAAATGAATATTAATAGCCCCTCTTGTTTTATTTTTTTTTTATGACAATGATATATTAAAACACGGTAAACAATTCACAGGTCGACTAAACAACTGAGTAATTGGAACACAATTCTCTCAACGGCTAATTAAAGTTTAACAAACGGGTACACAAACTGTTAACGCTTTAGTTGACATAAATGCAAGTTTCTTTTTCATTTAACCGCTGTCAAAATATAACGTTAAAACAATAAATGTAATTTTTTTACGATTAAAAAAGTGTATTGTAATAACAGGAATGGCGTAGTAGTGAATTGATGTAACGCGACTGTATAATTAACGAGTATAATAATTACAAGATAATTAAGAGTGTGAATGGGGATTTTCGAAAGCGAGGGTATAATAACAAAATATAACAACATAATAGCTACCTACAAACAGCCAGACAAGCTCATAGAACTTTTTAAAGGGAGTAATTTTGTGCAAGCAAAAGCAAAGTACCTACTTTGTTTTTTTTTTCTTGTAATTGTAAGTTGGAACATGTAATACAATTATGTGAGTCATACGTTATTATAACGGGACTATTGTTTAGTATATCTTATATTACAAAAAGTTAAAATCATTAAAGGACACAAAAACTATCATTATCATCATATTATGTAAGTATCCATCGATGGTATCTACAATATTTCTTCTTCGTATAAACCAAACATCAACAAATCCGTATAGTTAAAACCAGGCTAGTCAAAATTAATCTGTTATCGGTATGATAATCAAGAGAATTCATAATATTATAAGAAAAATTACTAAGGTAATTATTTTTTACTCACAATCTCACAAATCTAATGTCGCTTTAGCTTCAACTTTATGTTTTGCGAATCTCCTGAAAAAAATTACTATCAAAGTATAGTTGAATTTCTATCAAATGAATGATTTGCAATGCCTAATCCCTATTTCAAATTATTTAAGTATATCAAAGTATGTTCTAAAATTAGAATCTAAGAATCGAAGGAATAAATTGTTGGCATACATTTTTTTTTTTTTTTGGAGTATGTTATTATTTAATCTTCAACATTGAGGATGGTTTTAGATAGAATTTTCGAAGAAAAATATACTTTGAAGAAAAAAATAGGAAGTTGAGAAATCGTAGAAACATCAATACATTCAAAATCTACTATGCAGTAGAAGCAATTCCCCGATTTTAGAAAAAATATAGGTAATGAACAAAAATATATTTATTACCTATCTCACATTTAAAATACCTACCCTTTAGTGCACAATTAAAATTGTTAAATACATTTTTTGTTTCTCATTTTCTTACACTAATTATTATAAATAATAATATATATTATATAAGAATTATTCAGTTTCTCCATAATGTCGCGTTACTGACAAATGGCCCAAATATAGAAGGTGTAGGTGTGGTGTAGATAATTTGATAAGCTATTCTCAGCATAAGGTAGTTTTTTTAATTTAAATGCCATGATAAACGACCATATTTAAAAAATTGTTTATAAGCGTAGTTCAAGTTAATTTATTTATGTCATATTTCAAAATAAATGTTTCTGAGCTAAAAACTGCAACTAGTGATTTTCTTTATTTTTAAAATATGAATAACACTTTGCAATGTATATTAAAAATGTCTATACAAATTTAATAATGTAAGAGATTAAAAATCTTAGGGTGTGTGCACTAATTATAATTTCGTTGTATTTTATTTTTATCTAAATATCAATAGAAATTTGAAAGAGCTTTCAATTACAAACTTTAAAACAGCACACATATATTATTCTAGACATTCTAAGATATGTACATAACTAGAAATACTAAAATGTATTAGCAGTAAATTTTGTTGATTTTAGCACAATTTTCTAGAAAACTATACTAAGAAATACCAAAAATAATCTTTCTAAACTACCATCCGTGTCAAAGTGGAGCAATAATATATTAAATTTGTTACCCAAAAAAGTGATCACGTACATACATAAAAAAACAAATCGTTGTAGAATCAAGGGGTTCCTTATTTCAAATTTGAAAATGCTAACAATTTTATTATAAGACATACCATGAGTAGACAATCTTTATCAATTACCAAAATTGATATACTATAGATGGTCAATTTTTGCGAAACCGCCATAAATTTGAGAACAAAAATACTAAAATCGTTTTAATTAAACTGATAATAGATTAAAATTGAAATTATAAATAAATAAGTATACCTATTAAAGTCAATGTGATTTTATTTTATTTTATTAGAAGTTATTCTTAAACACTATTAACCATTTTCTTGAATATATAATTTTTGACTGTTCATTTTTTATGCATCATAAACAAGATGAAAATGCATTTGTGGAAAATATTTCTTGAATATTATTTGATAATATCTTTTATAATAGGTGTTCAATATAAAATGACCATATCATAATATATACGTTGTATACACACACCTGCAATACCATCAAAAGTGTCAATGAAATTAGTTTATTTTACGTTAGGATATTATGTTAAAAGTAATATATTTTTATAACATATTTCGTTTTTAATACATTATGATATAATATTGTACCTAGATATATAACACAGACACATAGTATCATAATATGATGTATGTGGGTGGATATGACGACATGCGATTTGTAATATTGAAAATTGCGTCCATCGAATCGCATCGAATCATATACGTTTTCCCATCATCCCGTCTTCTGATACTCAAACGAAACCAATATTAGATTTAATTAAAATCGTTGTTTATATCTGATAACGTGTAATTAATAGTATCCAATCGATGTCCGAATGATTTTGATTATATAATAATAATAATAATAATATTATTAATAGCGTTTTAACTGGTCGCTTTGGCGCACTTGAATCATGATATTATGCATTTCAAAGCTCGTCCTGTGCGGCCGTCGTGTGTATAATATAAATTACATTTTGATATCGTTTTGCAACATTCCGAGAAATGTGTTCTGCGTAGTGCTACAACACAAATGTAGCTATCGAGTGTGGAAATTCTAAATATCCTCCAGCCCCAACACCGGCCGGGCGTGTTGTCGGTGCTGTTTTTTTTTCTTTCATTTCTGTCGATTTCAAAAAGTATTAGTCAGATCGGTCCGATACGGATCCCCGACTTCTGTGCGTGCGCCTCTCACAACCACCTCCAACCACCACCACCACCCTCAACGGCACGGCGAACGGTACTGCACAACCCTTCGGTGGCGGCAGTCAAGTGTGCCGTTCGGCCCCGAATTATATCGCGCCCCGGGGTAATTGATTCGGTTTGATTGATCGCGTGCGTGCCGTACACAGTACACACATATTATCAGACCAGTCCGGCCGACCAGGCATTTATATTACGCAGCATCGCCAGCAAAGTCGGTTTATATTCATTATAATTTCAACAAAATAATCAATGTCAAGCCAGTTGGCAAGCTTCCATTACTCTCATTTAAAGAAACCAATCATCGCTCCGATAGCCCAGAATCCCAGGGTTATCAATTATATATATATATATGGATACGGTATATATACACGTATACCATGATTGTCGAGTGGTTTTCCGCCATCTAATAATTTAGTAGAGGATAAAGCGCGAACAAAATATGAACTTTTCCGAAAATATAGAACGTTCGTATTATAGAAACATCATGTGGTAAATCGTCACTGTCGGAAAACTGTAAAGTCGCAGTAAATAGTAATTTATTCCGAAACGCCACCGAGATGATGGCAAACGAAGTTATACCTCAAACATGAATAATCTGCTTCAATAATCGTAATATCAAAATAACATCAATCCAAAATATTGCTTTCCCACGAACTCTATACGGTATATACTTACCTACTTATCGGAACGTAATACTGGTACGACACTCGAAGCCGACGAACAGCTGGTTAACCGTTTATAAAATATGTATCGCAATTAGCAATACACAACGTTATGATACAATGACGAAATTCGAATCTCAATAATTATTTTCGGCCAATATTACAATAACCATAAAAAGTAAACATTTCGAGCGTTTCACCTGCCAAGTTGTATACGTAGGTATATTATTTTAGCTACAATATTATGTATACATTATATTAAAAACACAAATAAATTACTGCCGGTAGTATAATCAATTCCGTTTAGTACAAATCGAATGCCGCAACCGAATAATAATAGTAATGTTTACCCGGCCGTGTATAATGTTATATATTGTGGCCTGTAGCTAAGTACAAATAATAAAAATATAGGCTATTTACACATCATTATATTATTATACAACAAACTCTTCACTCGCTCGTCACTCACACATTAACCTCTCACAAAATCCAAAACACCTGTAGAGCCATAGAGCTCACATAGTGACGATACACGTTGCGGTAATAATAACTACCATGGTGGAACGCCCAAAATTTCACTCGAAACTTTTGGAAATACGTTTAACATAATGTTTCGAGAGCATTAAATTCGTGGACGTCTTAACGTCAGTTTGGATTATCCGTTTATTGAACACGCCCGCGAATCCAGGTTTGAAAATATTACCAACGTATTATTATTGAAATTCAAAAGCAGACATTATTATTATAATAAATTGTAGCTAATCTACATCGAGGTATTTCTGTTTTCTATATTTTAATAATATTTTAAAATGAGTTGTACTTTTATATTATCAGATGTTTGAATAAAGTAGGTAACTGTACATTGTGACCTCGCACTGCAAATCACAAGGTATACCTATGATTTATATTTCACTTCTTTTCACACTCATTATTTTACAACTAATAAAATATGAATAATATTATGTTACATGTTTACATAAAATGTCGAGTGTTTATAAGTTTTAAAAAGCTTATAAGGATATGTACATATCAAAATAGTTACTCGATTTTTGAGGGGGTGGACGTAACAGGTGTTGTATCAAAACTTCTCCCATGGTGTCAAAACTTTAAATTCGTGGGTATCTGGATTGCATATTCGGATTATTAACTTTGAAATTGATCATGTGGAGACGAAAATATATTATGGTATACGATTTCGTATTTGGCGCACCTATACAATATATATTATACTGGATACATTACGGCATACCAACGAATTAGATTTTCGGAAACGTTCAGCATATATAATTATAATACCTATGGTATGAACTACGTTTGAATTTTATCGAAATAATTGTATTTCTATTGCGTAGTACATGAGCACAATACTATTTTCCACCATTTAAATTTACTATAATTAATAACGAATAATCAATCATGGATACAAAACTATTGTATATTTTTTTTATTATTATTCATTATTACTAAATATTTTAACAAACGAATTATTTGTTCATACGATATAATATTATATATTTTATTTATTTATTTATATAATATTATTCAAATTATTTGAATCGGTCATTCGATTAAACGATATAATGCGAATACAAAGCGTTTAGCACAGTACAAATATTTGTTTCAATTAAATTCAGTAATTAGTACTATTTATGATACACGTCTACTTTTATGTATTGTACAGCACATTTGATTTAAAAAAGAATAACTCGGTATGGAAACGATACGTGTATTGTAACATTCAATTAAATAATTGTTACATATTGTAACTGCGTATTTGTTATATATTTTATGCATACAAATATTATATTTGTACATCTATAATATGTGGGTCGATGATTACTTATGCAAAAGCCATTAACTTTTCGCTGGAGATATACATTTGGTTTTATAATTATTAATTATTTAATTTTAATTTTCACTTTCCGTGATTTTCTATATTGATTAAAGTCTAAAATACATTTTGTTTCTAATATATTATGATAAAAACATAATAATTTCGAATGAATTCAATTTGTTTTCCAATTTACATTGTTCATAAATGTTATGAAACTTAAATATCCAAAACAATATTTAAAACTAACTTCCTGTTCAGTTAATAATCCAGAAGTCGTGCGATGTATTCTATTAACTACGCAACAAATAAATATTTACTAAATATAGGTCAAATTTTATGGTTAATATTACAATTCTTAAATAATTTTCCTCCTCAAAACTTTGTGCTCGCCATGTGATCATAATTGTATCATGTTGTTCTAAAGGCATACGAATCAAATAAAATATATTAGGTAAGTAAAATGTAATATATATTGTTGAACACGGTCTCACCTTCAAAATAACGAAACGTTCTGGGCATATTTTATTCGAAGCCACACGTTCAATATGAAGGGCTCGTATAAATATCGGGTCTCACTCAATAACAACTACAGTCGAAACACGGAAGTATTATAATCACTGCAGTATTAGTCTTATTGACGCCGTACTTTACTCAATAAACCTTAACTACTCTTGTACTGGTACGAAAATATATTAAAATATAATATATTCGTACGAATATTTCACAAGCTAACTTAAGTCGTAGATTCCTACGCAAACTTTAAAGGCACCGTGAACGAAATGTGCTTCATTTTTAAAACTAGGTACGGAACTCATAATAACATTATGTATTTAATTTCTATAATTAATTTAAAAGGAATTATACAATAGTTTTTTGAAATACTTCGTTATCATTCAAAAAGTAAAAATGAGAAATGAGAAACACTAAAGGATCGTAAAAATACTCTATTTTTTTTCAAAATTGTTGTTTTGCAATTTCATGAAATTTTTTGAACGTTTTTTTTCTTTTTGAAAAATTTTAACTTTTCAACAAGTGGATTAATATATTGGATAATAAAATAAGTACATTTGCTTCTATCCCACCGGGTTTGTCTTCATGACCGAGATGTCTTGTAGTAAACGAGATTTGTCCTGAAAGTTTTTTTACTGATTTTAAATTGGAGTACACTTTTGGTATTATTTAGATTATTGTGGAAGTTTTTTGATATAATTAAACATCCATGTTGATAGATAGGTTAATCCTGTATTTCTGTTTCATTATTTAACTGTTTATTTTGCTTGGACCCAGGAGCATTTATTACTATTCTCGGGAGTTAGTTTTAGAGAAATTGCTAGGTATGCGTAAGTTAGTAGCGGTCTTATTCAGTGGTGTGAACCGTATGAGGGGTGAGGCAGATAAAC
>NC_042493.1:10711254-10739094 GCF_005508785.2 Acyrthosiphon pisum
CACCCCCTCCCCCCTTTAATTTTATTTTTGTGTACGTGTCTGTTGGCATGTCTTATCAGTTGATGATAAACAACGTTCGTTTTAAGACAGAGTAAAGAAGGAACCTTGATTCTTTTTTTTAGGGGTACTTCGGAAGAATCAGATCCTATCTATACCTAGAAGGTGCGATTCATCATGAATGTCTGTAATATGTTATATAGGTGAATATGTTGAAAGTTTTTGGGTTCTTAGTTTTTATATATTAAATCCTTAGGGCTAAACTCTATCAAAGACCTGTGATATATCGAGGAATGATGTGGTTGTACATTTTTTGTTTTTTAATCCATTCTTTAAAATTTTTAAGATCCGTTGTACTTCATAACTTGTTGAGTGAAATGTTGTAGGTCCAAATTGACGAAGTAGATTTTTATGAATGGTTTTATAATGTAAAGCACAATTATGTCAAAGAGTTTGGAGAGGTTTGGGAGTACACTTTAAATAATAACATTATAATAATCCAAACAACTTTTATTCCTCTACCACGCAACTGTGTTTTATGAGTGTAGCACCCTTATGGAAAAATTAATAAAATGTAGGTACCTATCTACATATTTTGTTATTATAAATACCATGAGAGGTAACTGAATACTAATTTGAATAACTTAACATACTAAGTATGATATGCATTTTTGACAAGGCCTTGCCCAGCCTTGTTGATTTTTTTTAACTCATTAAGTTAAGTTATTTTTAAATAATTGAGTTAAGTTAAAAGTTAATCGTATTTTTTTTCATTAACTTGTTATGTGAAAAGCTAACTTTGAAAAAAAAGTAACTTAACTTAGTGTAAAGTTGAAATTTGCTAATTTGCAATAATAAAAAAAATCCAGACACATAATATGGTTTATTGGATAGTTTTTCTTTACGTCCAAGAAAATGACTGAGGAAATTTTAAATGATACATCAAAGAAAATACACATTTAAAAATTTGCATTATTCTTCAGGCGAAAATTAACTTAATTTAGATATTTTTGAAATAAAATTAATTTGAAGTTTTAACGTTAATCTTGAAAAAAAAAGTAACTTGTTATGTTAAAAGTTAATTTGAAAAAAAGGTTACGAGTTAATTAACTTAACGTTTTAACTTAATTTTAACTTTTAACTCGTTAATACTCAGCCTTGATTTTTGAATAATTGTACATATGATTATAATGCCAAACAAAAACTATAAAAATTGGATATATTATAACTCATGATTGACGTAGGTAAGCGATGTAATTGTGTACGAAAGGCTGCAAATCCGTATGATTAGTTTTTCAGAACATTGAGTCAAATATTGGATTACTCGAACTTATAATACAAATGTATTCATAATTGTAATTTGGAAAATAAAGTAAAAATATGATAAATATTATAAACGTAATAAACCCATTAATAAGTCAACTGTAACTCGTTAGTTCATTTAAATGAGAATATTATTACATGCTCAATTTTAATATTATAAAATTGACATTTTATGGTTTTGGGTGGTAAATACATACCAAAGTTGTAACCTTTAAAAATGTCATTGAACATTTCTGAACGGGGGTATTTTTAATATAACTTTATCAGACAATACGTCCGAATTATGTTGTATTACGTAATTACGTAGCATTCGACGAAATAAATCGGATTATTAATATGTGGTACACAATAAATTGGTGCAAAAATGCCATGGACGGCGCCAACGTAATAACGCCATTAAATACTTTCGTCTCGTGCAAGTTAAATTTGGTGTAGATATATCAAATAAACTTAACGATGATCATGTTATTATAATAGGTACCAAATTGATAAAAGTCGTCTCATCAACGTATCTTCTATGTACATATCTCATATAGTTGGCTGTATCATTCAAAAGTGTGGGTTAAATTAATATATCAATAAATAAGTACAATTTGAATTATATACTTCATAAAAAATTTAAAATCATCTAAAGCAAATAATTTCTCATATTTATTTTTTGATTTTGGTATCAAAAAAGATAACTGTGCCTCACTAAGTTAAATACTCGTGTGAAGGCCAATGAAAATATTATTTTAAAATTATACTATATTTATTAGGTACTTATCCATATTAATTAGTTTGTATTTTATAAGAAAATGAAAACTATGAGGCAATTTTTCTGTTTAAAAAATTACAATAACCAATAAAATAATATTTATTAAATTCATAACTTCAACGATAGGTAGTAAGAAAGTATAGTTTTGGTAAATATGAAATATTGAGAATTATAGCTATAATATGATACTAGTAAATAATATCATTATGACTGGTATCGCCTGAATAGAAAAAGTTAAAGTACAATATTTGTATTGACTTATACTTGTATATATAATATGAAACTATAAAATAACTTATAACAATGTTTGCTGAAAACAAATTTAACATATACCCGTATTACTTGAACCCCACAATTAATCGTATTTATTTGAACAGTATTATTTTGAATAGTTTTTGGTAAACACTGCTAAAACATTCTTCTTCTTATATACACATTATTTTTGTTTCATTCTAACTTTCGTTAAACATTAACTATTTTATAACAGTTTTAAATGTTCAATGTACTTAGATGTACCTGTCTTACACGCAACACTAAATAACGTTTTTCACTACATTTTTATGTGAATTTTGGGTTTAAATAAGGGTGTATGTAATAACACTTAAAGTTTATTTCACAAATAACTCTTGTAATTTTTTGTAACACCTCGTGAACGTTAAGCTACTACTATAGATATTTCTTACCAGTACATTCGCTATGTACAATATTTGGAGGACGTGCATTGTGTGTGTTCGCGTTCACATCTAGGACACTTCTCGTAATATATTATTATCTATATAATATATTATATATATATATAAGACAAATATTGTTCGCTCGTTTCGACACACTTATTTTCCTTTGAAATCGTACCACGTGTCCTTACACAATTTTCTGCAATAATTATTTCAATGCTATTACTTTAATCCCGTATATCAATTAAATTAAAGGCATTAGGGTTAATCTTAAATTCCAAGTAGATAAAATATTGCATTGACTTAAATACATCTTGTTTTTCTATGTTGAAAAATAATTCAATATTGCTACATAATAATTATTGTTTGACATGAATCAATTAGAATAAATTTATGTTAGGCACGATATAACGTTAACGTATAACAACAGCCAAAACGCTTTAATAGAGTGTTGATCTATATTTAGGAAGGTACTTGTTTATATTGTTGTAAATGTGAAGTATTTATAATGTTCTTACGAGTCTTGTAAAATAAAAAAGAATAAATAATTAAAATAATAATATCTTTAGCTTAACAAAAATTGAGAGTGTTTTGCTATATTGCAGTCATTTAATCGATATTATAGCAACGTATACATGCGGCCGTTGCCAAATTATAACGAAAAAGAAGTACAAGTTTGAGTAATCGTCAGGAATTGGTGTAATTCAATCAGGCCTTGCAAACGTTAAAATAACGTTATAATTGACAAAAAAATTGATTGATATTTGTAAACGTAATTATAACGGAAAGCGATAATCAAAAATATTTAAATACCTACTGCAAAACATAACATAATAATTAACAAAATATATTATATTATACCATTAAACAAAACATAACGCAAAACGTAATTTACAGAATATAATTAAACGAAAAATAACGTAAAACGTAATTTATAGAATATCATTGAACGAAATACAACGCAAAACAAAATATTTTAAAATCTATTTATTTAAAAGGTATATTGGTTTTGTAGAAACATTTATTTAATACAAAAACAATCTATGAATTAATTATATTATATTTCGTATCCAGGCCGTAACCTACCCGAATTAGTTATTATTTTTAAATTTAATAGGTATTTACACTATTTTAAATAACGAAAAGCTCAAAACTCGGATAACGCTTTAATTCTAAATAACATAAAACGGATTTTTTTTTTTCAAATGCAAGCCCTGGATTTAAAGTTTCGTGTTATGTATTGTACCAGAAGTTGTGGCTTTCCTTCTCTTCTTATCACAAAATACTTATGAAGTGTAGAAAATGTGGTCAATGTGTTTGATGTGGTTATATGCCTCTCAACGATCAAAAAGTAAACACAGATTGGTTGTGCTTTTTAAATTAATAGCATTATGTTCAAAAAAATTTGTAAACATTTTATTGAATGCTGCTTTAGTTTTTATAATGTAATTATTTCTGATATAATTCTTTTGAAGAATATTCACATTTATGACTCAAATTTAAAGATATTTATGGAAATTATTTTATTCATGTACATATTACTGTAGACAATGTTTAAATTTTTTTTTATAAATGACTAACATTTAAAAAAAATCTCGTTAACACAATTATTATTGGTATTAACTTTCTTAATTTTTCCTACAACCTGCAGAATAACGAATTGGTTTTCACTGACTGAGGTTAGCAAACTGCTATAATTGATCAAATAATATTATGTTTCATATCAAAAAATGTCAATGCATAGCACACCCGTTTGTGTTTCCCATCTATAAAGCAATTAAGTAATAATATAAAATAACAAAAAAGCAGAAGGTACCAAAAATACTTGACACACAAATTGGAAGAGTTTTAAAAATTGGTTATGTTAAAATGTATCTTGAATTTAATTATGTGTATTATATGATATACTGATTTTAAACGTTAAACACGTCAAATTATCATAACATAAACGAATAACATTTTGCATACAGGTACATTCTGTGCAAACACAATATTTATATTATAATAGCTGTTATCTACTTATTACAATAATATTGTACGGTATAAAAGTAAATTATTCAAACAGAATAAGACAAAATTATAGTGTTCATTGTTTTTTTATGTTCTGAGCTTCAAAGAACTATTAAAGATGAACAATGAATATTATCAAATATACGAATTATATTCACATACAACACCACTGGATATTATTTGAAGGTGCATTGAATATATGAATAATATGAATATGAATAAAACATTTTTACATTGCATACCGTTAATTATCATTTCATACAAATTTGAGAAAAAATAACGAATTCTCTTCATAAGACCATTTTCAAAGACCATTTGGAAACTTTCAGTAGCAGAGCACCGTTGGACTTCAATATTCAAATTGAACGTATCAATTAAATACATTTTAAATTACATATTTTAAAATCAATATACAATTGTAATAATTACCTATCGGCTATCTCGTTAATTTATAATTCATTCAATACAATCGCATCCATTAATTACATCGTTCAAATATTCTGTACCGACAGTAAAATGTTAATTTGGTACCTATATGTGCTGCAGACATTCCTGTAATTGAAGTTGCATCACCTTTGACAGCAAAATAATACATTATGGGTTCTTTTATGATGGTATTTAAGTGATGGTTTTTGAAAAATGTTAAAACTCAATATCATCTTTCACAAAAAAAATGTGAATGTCCTCACTTTTATTTTAAAAAATATGAATCTGTTAACAATAAAAATTTAAAAATGCATCTATACACATCTTTATATAGAAAACAAATGTCTCAACAATCAATATAATTTAAATAATTACAATTCCTTTTTTGTCTGAAAATTCTTATAATAATTCTGTTTATGAAATAAAATATACAGATTATATTCACAAACTGAACAATGGACAAAATAAATGCATTGTAAAATTATTAAATTGCATTAGCCATCTTGTTATAAAAAAAAATCACCGAATTAAATTAGCTTCTAATTATTTTTATTCGCGGATTTTGTTTTTGAGACATTTATAATATTATTATCATCACTGTAAATTTTTTTTTTCAAACAATAATTTTTATCAATACACATTATCCAAACTTGAATAAATAGCTAACTAAATAAAAACATTCAAAGTTTAAAAAATCAGAGTGGTGAAAATATTTTATCGGCCGGTGCATCATCTTACTGAACTTTATACAATTTAACGCTATCAAGTTATTTATTTTTAAGTTATTTATTCAACGACGTGATCATTTCGGATAATGTGCTCAATTGAAAATAATTAAATATCCGTTGTACACTGATTATTGTTTAATTATTTTACATTAACTTCTGTAATTCATGAAATATTTTTATTACCATTGGTAAACTCCGTGGGAGATAATTAGAGTTTATGTGTAAAATTGACGATATAAACAATTTCTGTGAAATAATCTATTGTTTATATATATTTATATTTATTACTAATCGTTAATCAATATGTTTTATCGCCAAGCCAATTGTTCGTTGTTGTTTTTTTTTTTCGGAAACAAATAAATTAAGAACCCCACATTTATTCCGTTGTTGATTTTATGAAATAGAGTAAAACAATAATATTATTATTCCGATAAATGTTTTGAAATTACCTTCACCTTCGAATAGGGGAAATTTGTTTTTCAGTACACTCAATAATTAATGATGACGAACAATTTTTTTTTTACACTTTTAACGTTAATGAGCTATGGGTTGTTTTTTTTTTTCACCATCAGCTTTCAGGTGGAATTAATTCCTTGATTAGTTGTAAACGTTAACGCTATAGATTGAAAGTACTAAACAAACATTCCATTTTGGTATCGTTCCTATGCATAATGTACTACACGTCTGATACTACCCTACTTAATATCACATAAATAGGTAATACCAATTGGTATTAGTCGAATAGCAAGCGGAAGGGATTTACTTTATTATTATTATTATCATAAATATTTAAATATTACCTACCTACTCTGAATCGAACGTTCAATTTTCGTATACAGATCGAATTAAAAATTGTTTAAAATAATTATTAATGGTGGCTTGGTGTTTGTATTCAGTCACGAATGTGCTCTGAGTGTACGCACCGGCCGGTGTCACTAGTTCGCGGATAGGTGACCACCCAGGATTTTTAGTTTCAGCAGGTTAATGACCTCGGTTGTCGAAGCATTAATTTCAAAAAAAAATATATATATTGAATTTTGAAGTTTATAAGGTGTATTCAATATTTTAATGACATGTAGTTTTATTTATTTACAAAGTTTATTTTCCATTATTTTTATAACGACTGGTACATTGTATAGGTATATTCTAATATTCTTTTTATTTTATAATTTGAGTTATTTTTAAAATGTATAGTTATCTAAAGATTTAAAGCACAAACATACATTGTTAATGGGTAAATTATTTATATAATCACATTTGAATAGGTAACTACCTATTTTGGACACAATCATAATGATTATTATCAATTACCTTTTTTTATTTACATTTATAACTATTTCTATTTGATTTATATATTATACACTTGTGCAGAATTATCGACGATGATAGAAATATATTTATATTTTTTGTTTATATTTCATATAAATATATTAATGTGTAATTTATTGATTTATCAGTGGTATATACATTTTATTAAAGCTATTAATAAAAGTTCAAACAATTGTTGTTAGCTTAGCAAAAGTTTTTAAAAACATTTAAAATTGTACATATATTTCTTGACATTGTCAAACACAGGTAGATGTAGGTACCTGTATTATACTGGGTATTCGCTGAAGCAATAATACGGATTTATTTGTCAACAAGAGACTATTCACTTATTCGCCATTTTAATATTATAAACCTTTTTATTTACAATATGTTCTGCTGTTGTATTTTATAAGGATCTAGAAATACAATTCATATATCCACTGTAGGTCCAATTTAAATGTTACATTATTATTTTTAAAAAGGTTCCCTATCGTGTATCTCGTTTTATATATATACATATATATAAATAAAAATACTAATAATAATAACTACATGATGTGGAACAATAGATATCTGTTATGTTTTTTTTTTCAAACTTTGGCGAACATACTCACATAGAATTCTATTTTATTTGGACAGCATTGCATTAGAAAATATTGATGTATGCATATTTTCCGAGCATCACTGCGAGAATAATTTAGTATTGTAGGTACAAACTCGTAGATTTAATAAGACATTGTTCACTTTATTTTATACTCAATTTGCTAAGAGCTTTGAAGTATTAAATAAATACAGACATTTTAAATAATACAAAGATTTCAACTTGTATAAATTAGGTATTATAGGTTACAGGTGTACATCTAAACAGTAACTGAAGTTAATAATCCAATATACATTATAGCTATCTACCTACTGATTCAAAATTATGCAATTCTAATAATATAATATCAAATATACTAAGGGAGCATAATAATATTATGGTATATCAAAAAGTTTGTGGTTTTAACTGTGATAATATGTTGTATATTAGTACTTTTTAAATCAAATTCAATCATATTTTTTGTTATGCACTTTTTTCTCGATACAATTTGTTTTGAATAATCTGTACATTGACCGAATACATCTATAATATAATTAGTAAATCAAATTTGTATGAAAAAAAATAATGACAATATATTGGTAGATAAAATAATTTTGAATAATTAAAAACAAAATATTAATAATTGTATATATCAGCACTTTAGTTAATACTGTCACGAAGGTTTCCGGGTTTGTAGGTTAGTACTTAAGAAAATATATAATTGTTTTAACCTGCTTATAAGTTTCCCATGCGTAAATAATACCTATAATTACCAAGGTATAGAAATATACGGCATGATTGATTTTAGTAAAATCGATTTGGGATAGATATTTTATTTTAATTAATTAAACAAACAATAATTAATAATTGCTTATTTAAGTTTAATATAGACATAAAATTATTTCAAAAGAACTCAACCATATTTTGGATAAATATAACATTTTGTAAATAATATAATATAATATTTTTTGAATTAAAAAAATAAATTTATTTATATTATTTTAAAATGTTATATTAAGTTAACCACACTATTATTATATATTCATTGAAATTATGAAAAAAAGGTATAAACATTATTGTTTTAAGCATTGTAATATACATTTGGGACAAAGTGAAATATTTTCACAAACTCAAAAACAAAATAAATACTTTCAACTCAACATAAATATAATATAAAATCAAATATTATACTAACAATTTTAACAAAACAAATCCAACTATAAAAATCATTGAAAAAATGTATCTCAGTGAGTCTCCAAAAAATATGAATCGTCGAGTCTTCCATTCTTTCATATCAACAATTCGTAACTACCTAACACTAATAGAATCGTTACATAAATTAAAAATCTTAATTTTATGCAATGGAGATAAAATTATCATCAACGTTTAATTTACTTCTCAGTAATTCTCAAATAAATTGACTCTGTGCGAAGATTCAATTATACCTAAAATGGTCATGACTACATCAGATCCAACAATGACTTTTCAGCTTCATAAATGATTGATAATAATGCCGTATTAATTGAATTTGTAATGGCCATTAACAAAGCATACTGTTGTAATTAGGTAAAGAAAGTCAATTATACGTGAGAGTAAGGCATATAATGTAGTTTTATGCAATAATTAAATATTGACCTCGAGCCATGACAAATATTAAAATAATAATTCATGTTCACTTTAAAATTGTAGTACCTATTCATAAAGGACTTCAGGTCCAGATGTATTAATTTATCTTAACCATCTATTTTTTCGCTAATATTTTCAGTACCAGATCAAAAGCATACAATTGACTTTTAATTTTTTTATGTTAAATATTTTAATAATTAAGTAATCACAGGAAGTGACATCAATGGGTGGGGCTCGTTCCCATCAAAATAATGGTAACCAGTCATATTTGTTACTTTTAGCCTATATTCTTATTGTATCAAATAATACAGGTTGTATATTGCTTGTAAAATTTAAAAAAAAGTTTTTATGTCATAAAATAAATATATTATGGTTTATTAGGAACGGATTTTTTACAAATAAATGACTTTCTGAACCTATATGTATATTAGTTATTAATTGATTATAATACAGCAATATCAGTAATTAGTAATTACTATACATATTTTTATATTGCCTTTCAACATTTCAAACACAACATTTATACTGGCCATATCTTTAATTCAAAGACATTAGACAAATATGTTATTATCCATTACCTATGTTTATACCAGATGTCCCTTATGTGTCACGCCCAATAGGATCCCTGATGAATGGAATATTATGCAGCTCGAGATATTCTGTATAATATTTATATATATATATATATAAATATTTATATTATATTATTAACTATTAACTATTATTTGTCTTGCTACGGATACGATGTCCAGTTAATTTGTAAAATGTCCTGTGATTAAGGAACTACCCTCTTTATCCTTAGCATTCAAGAACTATATGCTAGCGCACCCTTATTTTGGTCCCTAATCAAGCGTTAATTGTTGTGTTGGTCACTCGTTGAAGTCAATTACTATCGTTCCAAGTTATCTAAATCCACCCACTCCTTGACATATAGCCCCACAAATAACCGCACATACGCTTTTGTTTGTTAAGGCCGGGTCTGTACCAAAATGTGACACGAAATACTACAAAACATAATTCTCGTTTCAAGATAGGGTGTTGTTGTGTAGGTCTTAAAACGAGAGGAGGACGTGCAGTTCTATACTACGGGCTACAGCACATCTCGTTGAAAGTCGTTTTGAAGGACATAAACCACAGGCACGTTTCGAGCATGTCAGAAAGCATGTAGTCAAGCCCAAGGTTTTCTATTTTCGTTGTGTAATTACAATATTCGGGATTCTGTTTCTAAAAACACAGTTTTATTTGTAATAAGTTTTGGATCACTGTAATTGGCTATGGTAGTGTCAAAGTCTGTCCAAAATATACACTCAAACATTCCAGCTTGACTATCACCGATTATGTCTAGATATTCCCGAGATCCATATCACGAAAAACTAGTAGATATTATAGTGTTTGCAAAGCACAAATCATTTAGGTTAATGAAAGTAATAATGCAATATTATTTTCTTAACACAAATATTTCTCAGTGCGTCCGAGTCACTCGCCACGTGCATCAACGATAAATTTCTTCTCGGTTCGGTACAGACAAAAGTGTCAACATTGTTTTGAATCGTTGAAACTATATCTATTTTTCTTATGTTTAACATATTATACAAAATCTATATTTCCACAAGAGAACACCATCCCTAGTATTCAATAATTAATTTAATTTCAATTGTAACCGGAACTCAGTATTCAATTAAAACTGAAACTCCCCACTATCTCTGACCTCCGAGTCAATATGAGGCACACGCGATTTAATATTTCCATTCGAGTGGTAATTGTCTGTATGAGTAATAATCGTGTATCGCCAATTAAAATAATAAATTGTCAACTAATAATCAAATCTGAAACAAAAGTTCAACCAGAAAATAATCACGATGGACGATGATTATGCAATATTCAATATTAAAAGGACTGGCGTAAAATCTCCGAGACGAGATGAACGTATTTACTCAGTAAATACAAATATTTTACAGAAAAATAAAACAAGAAAAAGTAATAACAATTTTCAGTTTGTAACTGAAAATCGTTTCACTTCTCTCCAAATAGATTACAACCACAACGAAATGAAAATAAATTCTACAGATGAAGCCACTGAAAAAGCGCAAATAACACCACCAATTTTTATTATATTCATGATTAAAGATTTCAACTTATTTATTGAGAACATAAAAATGATCAGTCAACAAAATTCCGAATTTTCGTGCAGAAGTACAACCAACAAACTTAAGATAAATACTTACACGAAAAACTCCTACAGAAACATAAATCATAATAACATTTTTAAAAGAGAAAAAAATAAATTTCTATACTTATCAAACCCTAGAGGAAAATCGTTATCGGGTAGTAATTCAAAACTTACACTCAACTCCATCAATCGAATACGTAAAGAAGAATTAAGGAAAATTGGAATTTCATCTCGAAATAACCCAAACGTATTACGCGCACTAGCCAAAACTGCATTCCCACTATTTTTGGTCGATTTAGACAGAACCCAAACAACATAAAACAAATATTTTCTCGCTTAAATTATTATACGAAATCCAAAATTGAAGCACCGAAAATTCGTAAACGAACTCCTCAGTGCATTAACTGTCAGAATTATGGTCACATACGTTGCTACTGCTTAAAGTAAACTCCGCCTAGTTCAGTAAGTATCACAGTTGAGAATCTTGTAAAATAAATTCCAAACTCCCAGCCAAATGTGCCAACTGCGGAAATGACCAAACTGCCAACTACCCAGGATGTACAGTTTTCAAAAATGTACAATGACTAAGAAAACAACAGCACTCCCTAACAAAAGTACACCTTGGTGTCGGTGGAAATATCATTATGTTATATAAGGCAACTTAATAGCAGTACCTACCTACCTAGGTACTTCAGAAATCGATATAAATCTACCCAACATTCATAAAATACTCATCCTTTAGATACATATATGATATATTCAATATCTCAAATTTTCAAACCTAATATTCCTGAAAATGCTCGCAGTTTATATCCCTCATATCCGAATTTTTTAAAAAAAACCTTATAATGTTATAATCACCTCGTATAACTTTGACTACAAAAGTCACTAATCATGTTCTAATGAAGAAAGTTAACTAATACCAATCCAGTGATTACTTACACTAGCCAAAATACGCATTAAAAATAATATAATAAATACACCATTTTGCAAAAAAAAATATATTAGTATATATTTCAGAGGTGACTTTATAGGTGTGGCTTCTTCTACACGTGTTTTATGTAATATTTTTATTTTAAAACCTTATTATCGAGTTTACCTATTGTGCTATATTATAATAAGTATATATTAAAAATATTTCTTTGAATAAAACATTTAAAAAAAAACACACATATTATTTCTAAGCCAAACAATATTTTATATTGCTTTCATATTTATTTCATAATTAAAATCACAATGAACATGTTATATTTAGAACTAAATTGTAAGCAATTATGTTGAATATTATAAATTATTTATTTCAGATATATTTTTAATATTACTCAACTTTTAAATTTTTATTCTTTTGAATTTAAAATTTATAGGGTTTTTTGAATAACTTATTATATTAAATCAATTCTTAATAAAAACTTGTCATAAATTTAAGCATAATATTCATAACGTTTATTTAGAAAATGAAACCAATTAATACTTAAATAGTTCGGATACAAAGTATAATATAAAATACATTTTTATATAACTAAGAACGCTTCAAAATAATATTATATATTATAATATAGTTTAAAAAATAATAAATATTATTCGTACGATTAAAACAATTACAAATTGGTATACTGAGTATACCTACTAATAATTAATTTTGTAAACTAACGATTGTTCTATATTATAATTGGTCGTACTTATATTAACGTCATTATAATGGTTTATGGATTAAATTGCTGTTATTTTTGTATTTGATTGGAGAACAATTATACATAGGTATAAAACAAAAACTTATTTTACTTATAAACATTTCCTTGGCGTTGATAGTTTTAAATAAGCCGAAATCAGATAATGTTAAAAATGTCTTATATTAATCAACTGCAACCATATGACATCAAGTAATAGTGACATATGTCTGTAGTTAGTCTGACATCGTATAATTTGTACATTGTTCAAGGCAAACAGGTTATAAAATGTTTAACAAAGTATTTAAATATTAAAGAATTCAATCGTTAAATAATTATAAAAGCCATAACGTGTTTTATATTTTCTGCCTGGGTTTATAGTACTATAGTACTATAGTACTATATATAGTGTGTACAAAATGATTATTTGAACAAAAAATACTTCTCAGGTAGTCATTTTGAAACTTTAAATTCTTACAATATAATTATAATGACGTTTATTTAAATATTAAAGAATTGACTCGTATAATAATTACGAGAGCCATAACATAATTTTATTTTTGGTGCTTAGATATTATAGATACACCTGATGTATAGTATTGTCCTGTGAATAGAGTTATTATTTAAACAGAAAACACTACCTAGTAATTTTGAGAAACTTTAAATTTAGATATTTTAATTATAATTACATTTTTAACATTTTACATAGGTAGTCCTTATTGTACATCACGTACATAATATTTTGAATGAAACAACTACAATACCAACACTTAGCATTTAATTAAAATTATTGCATTTCTAATTGTATCAAGAAATTACTTTTAATTATTAACAAATAACGAATGAATAGCCTTTTTTTCATCATTAACCACTCAATATTTTTACGATCTGAGTAGTGCACTACAGATTTTACTCTTCTTGACTAAAATTTAAAACATTTCCGAACTTAAACAATAGATGTAAGACACTGAATAGGAATTTTAAAATTGAAATTTATTATATTATAATTGCAAATATTTATAATTGTTTTTATTTACATATACAATGTTTTGTTCCTTTGTAAACAAATATGAACTCATTAAGTTGCATTATGAATGAAATTAAAAAGAGGAGTCCCAATAGTGAACCTATAAAAGCTGGTGGACATTCGCCTCGCTAGTCACACATACCTTGGCCCAGTGTTGTATTATTATTTTTAACTCAAAAGCAACCATAAATCATTGCGTTCGAGAAACGTTTTTGAGCTCAGTTCAGTTTACCAAGGTGTTTATGCCGTATTTCAAATTTTAAGTGTTCATAAAACTAACTGTAGAAAACTATTTTCTGTATGGTTTAAATATATTTGGAGGTGACCTTGCATTCGTATCAAAGTTTTCATACTTAGGTATCTAAATGTATATTAATACTATCAAAATAACTACCTAATAATAAATGAAATTAAACGTTATTTATCATATTTATCATGTTTTAATTATTAACTATTACGTTATTCAAATCTACAGTTACTGACAAAAAACCATATACACGTGTTCGTTTTGCTATAGTGGATATTAAATTACGACGATTTGTGGAACTGAAGGTTAAAAAATAATCTCCAATTGTAAAATTAATTCCATATATTAATAATTAATCTCAAATAGTTCACAATATTAACATTTTTAGTTTGATTTTGTAAATTAAAATACATAGCATACCTAGCTATCTGCACATCTCTAATGATATTTTTCTATACGTCTACTGAATGTCATTTTTACAGTACTTCAAAATGATCCCCAATGGCTTCTTAGATTTCCGAATTCAGAATCTCATAGCAGTTCATTATTTCGTGTCAAATCAGCAATTACCGAGATATACAATTTTTTTAAACATTACCAATCATGTCCCACTTGAGTTGGGTATTCAATAAGAACTATATCGATGTATACAATGTATGCATAATTTTTATACATTCTCGTTTGTACATTTGATAGGTGTCTACATTGAATTTAATATAAATACCTAACATTCATTTACCTAGATGAAGTGTTAGATCAGTTGGACTCGGTATAGACGTATAATTGAATACAAATATTATATTATACCTTGTCGTTTCGTTATTACACGAAAACTTAATGTGAAGGATTTAGAAATACATTTTTTTTTTTATTAAGTAATAAGACATTACCTATCTGCCGAATAGCCTGCATATTTACATTTTAAATATATTATTGTTACTTATAACATTTATTTTAATATCGTTAATTCACGTGTCTGTCGAAATGTACACAATTCATCTATATACTGTTGGAATCTGCATATTATTTTAACAGAAAAAATGGGCTGTTTTAGAATCGATTAGGTATGGCAAGAGTTATATAATTTAACACCAAACTGAGTTTAAATAAATATAAATAAATTCATTTGATAAATCAAATCTACGCTTTTACATAATACTGTAACGTGTAACATATTAAGTACAAAAGGTATTCAAATTTTAAAAAATAATTGTTAATGCATTTAATTAAATAAAAAACGTTGTATCTAATTCAAATGTATTTTATTTCAGGTTCGAGTGAATCCAGTGAATATTTAAGAACTGTAAGTATAGATTTAGTCTTAATGTTTTATTTATTTTATATCATAATAAAAGTATTGCAATTTTACTTCAAATAAATTGTTTATAGACACATAATCTTACCGTCCAAAATTACATATTATACTATAGGTACTTTATATAGATTTGAAATACAATACTTTGAAGTTTAAAATATGTCACATTTAGTAGACGTCCAATATTTTATAATATAAAATATATAACTCACAGTATATAATATTAAGTCTAATTACTCAAAACTTCAAATTATTTTATCATAACTGAAGTCAGTAAAACTCAGAGGTTCTACTTAAAAATGATAAAATATTTACCTAGACAGTGCAAACAAATGGTTGGCATCATTTAAAAGGTATATTTAATTTATGAAATGTTTAAATTAACTTGTTTTATTTTTTAGTCTCCGTTTTGTAATTTAAAATATAACCCTCAGAATTCTCAAGGCATCTATGTTTGTTCACATTTTAGTCAATAAAAGAGTTATGATATAAAACTTAATGAACTGCGTTGAGTGTCTAAAAAAAAAAATCAAAAAGACATCTTTATAAGATCCATAGTATTCTTTGCCTAAATCAATTGTGATATCCATAAGACCTTTTAATTATAATTTGACCTAAGAGAAATTAAATTTTTTTTGGAATCCATGATATTATTTCTATGCCATAAAAAATTAATCTATAGGTATATAAAAATGGACTCATCAAAATAAGACACCATTATTGATTTTTTTTATACAATATATAATTCATTTAAAACACTTGTGTACACGTTTTAGTACTGTAATAATATTTCGACATTTTTCCTATACCTATTTCACTTCTGTAAATTAATATTATGAGGGTGATTTTATACCTAGACCCAACAATGTACGCACTAGTCGTTTGAATTATTTAGAATCGTTAAACAATGAGTTTTTTATAATTCATCTAATAATAATATTAAATATCCACGAGAAAAACTCTACAAAATGATTTCCCATTCGGCTACTACCTAGATACATAATATATAGACGTTTATATTAACATAATATACCTATCAAATGACGATATATTTCAAGTCGGAGCACGACGAGTGGTATTGTTGGTATTGTCTGGATAATTTAAATCCACACAACTAACAATGTTTAACGCCCAGAAATTACACTGAGTTATAGTGCAGGTACCTATTTGGTTTCACAGTGTTTACTTACACTTTTACAACTCAATGAGCTCGGAGGAAAAGTGATCATGCTGCGGTTCCTTTTTGTTTTCATCTGGGGGGCATTTAAAAGGTGGCATGCAATTCCCATGAGTTAGAATACGGTGCGTTTGAGAGAGAATGGAAGATGAAAGTTGACCTCAGAATGATTTATGCATTTAACCTATGCAAAATAGAGCGCAGGTACCCACTACAAACAAAATTGTTGGAATGAAGTTTCTGACGAGAATAATTTATTTTTTTATATTAAATCATAGGTATAAAACAACGTGAACTACACTGCAACATCGTGCATTTTACTATTTTAGTATATTGTTATGATGTTCATAAGTTTTGTAGGACGAGTGGTATATTATATTGGTATACACATTGTTAAGCTTTTAATGTGTGTTACACAGAATTAATATATTTGGTTTTACCACAGTTCCGATTGTTATTACTTTGTAAATAATAAGTGTAATAAACCTGATATTATGTCAGCCACATGTATTATAATATTATTCACCATTCGGCTTTTTGTCAAATGCAAACCGAACAGTATTAATGTTAATATTATAATATACTATTTCTCTCTCATTAAAAAGATTTTTTTTATAAAATATTTATACAGATGATTTTTTACATTGTCATCGTATTTATATTATCAAGTATTTGGATACAAAAAACCTGATTTCACACATTATTTCAAACGTTATTAAACCACTGATCTAAAATATCTGGTAACCAATTAAATACAAGCAATTTAAATTTAATCATTCAATTTATTTATGTTTAGAAAAATATCAGAATATTGTAACTTATTGTTTATACATTTAGGAAAAAACATATCAATTCGACTACACAATGATTAATTACATTTATGATTTATGATACATGAACAAATGCATGTACATTAAATAACCAATAAATACATTTTAGACCAAGGAAAAGTATTTTAAAATGCACATCAGAACAGTTGTAGGTACCTACCAATAACTTCTTTTCTCCGCTTGAAATCTAAAATTCCTTAAAATATTTGCAATATAAATAATATCGATTATTATTAATGCGCATTAAAATAATTTAACTGAACTCTCGCCGTTTTTTTATGCTAATTTTTGTAATTTCCTTGGACCGTAATAAGAATATTAAAACGTTATCATGCCCGAAAATTATAACCAGTGAGCAATTTCCGTAGTTTATGCATTACAATTTAACGTGAATATGAATACGAGATAATCGAGAGAAAAATAATTTTCATGGGAACCTTAATAGTTAAAATGGCTGTTTCGGCCTGTTTGAGGTCTCCAAGAATATTCTATTTGCTGAACTTTTCAAATCGTATACCCTTTTTGACTTTATACCACACACATATTATTATGGTATCAAACTTTAGACTGTTATTGGTTTTCGTTTGAAGATTTCGGTTTGCCCGATAGTTGACGGAAAACCGTTCAACAAAAACTGTTCACGATGTGTGCGTTATGTTTGTAATATTAATAGGGTGCAGCTCACGCAATATAAGCACACGTTAAAAGTTATTAAGTTCGAAACATCGTGTGCCCACACTAAACTAGATTTATGTTTTCTCCTTAAGCTCCTTAATGCTCTTATCGATTGCCTTGTTATAATGAATTTTCTGGCACGTCCACGACAAATACAATTGAATTTTTTTCTGTTTGCAGACTTAAATTTGACTCGTAAGGTCACACTAATGTTTAATAGCTAACCAACAATAATTAGGTACTTTCAAAAAACACCAACCTTCTCTTTATTGCAAACTTACGTGCATTGGTAGTAATAAATACATATAAATTACTCGTTTTTCACAGATTATAAACCATTTGTCTCTACGAATATTATAACTCTGTATAGACTATTTGGCTACAACTTTTAACTTTATGTCAGGTACGGTTCTGAGTGTTTTATGAAACATTTTAATTTAAAATATTATATTAATTATAATATTATAAAAAATTTACGTTTCAGGTATCTATATTCAAATGGAAATACTAATTGTCCGTCAAATTTTTAAATTTGTACTGAGAAAATAAAGTTAATGGGTACTATCTATTAAAAAAAAATACCTATGCCTTTCTAAAAGTCAACTTAGAAACTAAAATTAAATCTTTCACGCGTATTTATTTCTAAGCGATGTGAAAAATATATTAGTTGTACAGTGTACTTTTATACTTTGCAAGATGAAGGACAACTCATTTGGGCTTATAAAATATATTTCAGGGCAACAATAATGCGTATTGCTTTTAAGATGTAACTAGGCATTCAATTTTCACAATTGAACTCTATCTAACCTAACCTAAAACTATACCTTATACCAAACTTCAAACAAAATTGTTTTTCTATTTTTATTTTTAAAATTGTTTTCAAATACAATATTACAGTTCACAATACACTACCTTGCACTGAAGCGAGTGCCCAACTTGTCAGTTTTCTAAATAATTTTTGACTTTTTTGAATAAAACTTTAAACTTACCATTAAAAACATAAACCTGCATAATGTTATTATAAACGTGTGTAAATCACATGTGGTTGCATGGACGTAAATAAGGGCTAAGCCCCCAAAATTTCAATATCACCCCCAAAACATTTCCTACATTTTTTTAAAGATTATTCAATATTACTATAGTGGGCTCTCCCAAATCTCAAATGTTATTTGCGCCTATGCGTGGTTGTGGCTTACCATGTGCTATGATACCTTGATAGTACCTATATTATACTTAAACTTTTTACTTCATTCAAAATGTTTCTTTAACCATATGGCTTATTTTGAAATATTTTGTTATTGTCAGCTTTAATCTGAACCATTAAATTAGATTTCTTTGGAAAGATTTCGTTTAAACAAATTATATATTATATTGTTTCTTCGTTGAAAAATAGATATTATGAATTTTAGAGAGCATTTTCAGAGCACATACATTCATAAAATATATAATATGGTTTTTATTGGATTAGTAACAAATTTCGTTTTAAACAAACTTTTACTTCGCACTAAGTCCGTTTTGGCACCATTTTTTTTTCATGTTTACTTTTATCTAAAAAAAAAACTAAAAAGAATACTGAACCCAATTGTTTATAAATAAAAGAACGGCAGCAAAATGTACAGCCTCCAGCAGATAACATTTTACAATGTAGAATTGTAATTAATAAAAATAACCATAAAATAGTACTAACGACATTGACGATTTATAGTTAGTTTTTCGTGTTTAAACCAGCCCAACGACAACGTTATAATATATATAAAAAAAAAGTACCTCGAAAACGTGTTTTTAGTATAATATACCCATAACGTTTCTCCGTGGTCATAAAACCCCTCCTCACCAAAAACTTATGCGCTAGATACGGCAATGACTAACGAGCTATATATTATATTTGTGTGTACGCGTAGCTGTATCGTTAGTAAATTATTATTAATATAATAACGGTTAGGACTTCCTCTTTCTGTTACGGAATATCGTCAAATACACCATTAATGCACACCACAATGGTTAATTTCATGCGTACGATTTTAATGCTTTATGAATAATACACTTTAAACGTATTGCAATAATACCAGCGTACGCGAATAACGATCTATATAATAAATGATTATAAGCGCCAACAAACTCAACTGTCAAACTATACACTGCAGAGCACAGTTTACGCGACTACAAAATAATAATAATAATATTATAAATACACCGTAATAATATCTGATCATTTTGTTTTATCCGCATACGAAATCAATGTGACAATTTTATCCGATGTGGGGTAAACCTATACTAAACGCGTTACAGACGCCACATATAGTCGTAATAATATTGTTATAATAATGACCAGAATATTATAACTGTAATGTCGTATCGATTTATTATTATTTCGTATTATACACATTGCATAATTTATTATTGTTATTATACAGAGTGGTTTCGCCAAGCATCTCACTCCTCCCCCCTCCAACCACGACATTCGTTACTAATACATTTATTCAAATTCGGATTTTCATTAAATATCATACATACTTTGGTAGGTACCACATTTTCAATGATCTTGATGTTTTTGCTTTACTTAGGGAGTGTTGTGATACAAAATTCTGTTTTTTTTTTTTAAATGATTCAAACACTACTTATTCGAACCACGATTTCGATACGTCATAATTTACAGTGGACAACGGGAATTCTCATTTGAAAAACAGAAGTTCGTATATCCACAAGGCACTCCTCAAGATATAATATAGTACCTACAAAAAATCTCAATAATAAAACAATATGATACATTGGAAAATTCCAAAAATCTGATTTTGAACACAACTGCATTATTGAATTGAAAATGGTAGTAAACGTGCTTGTGGCGAACTGATGAACCATCCTGTATACGATGGAGCGGTTGTAATAACTAATAAATAAATACCGAGCGTCGAGTAAACACGACGTGTGCAAAGTGCTCGTCGATAATTACGCTTAAGTATGTATCGGGAATCTATCTGTGTAATGGTCGTGCCGATAACCGTAAATCGGTCTAAAAACACCATTTGCTGGCTGTACTGTACGGGTACAGATAATGGCAAAGCCGATTAGCCGGATGCTGTGGTACACCTATTTCTGCAGCTCATGTCCATATATATAATAAAATAATATATTATATTATATTATAAAAAAAGTAGACTGGTTCGTCGTGTTGACGAAACATTGAGTATGGCATTGTTGTCGTTGATTTTAACCCTAAACCGTAACATTGGGCGCGTGGTGCAGTGTGTATTATTTTATAGTATAGGTACCTGTTTGATAGTGCTTTGTAGTCCCTATTGCGAGATGGGCCTTTGAATTTTTTTTATACGTTTATAGCTGTAGTTGTTAACATAATATGTAACGATAAAATTATAAAATTTGCGTTGAATAAAGTTAATTAAATATTGAATGACCGTTAAACGATAAAATTTGTTAAAAAAATGACTAATTACGTAGGCATTGAGGAGGCTGAGCACTTCGTATTAAAAATATTTTACCACCCTTTCCCCCATCCAGTCGACTTTTATACATATAGCTGTTGCGCCTGTCTGGGGTTGCGTTGATAGGTATTATACACCAGCTATTATTATTATATGAACAATTTCATCGGATTACCGCATTGTACGACGTTGATTGCAAACACATATACGCGAGTATAATACAACAATATTTCGCTGAACGTCACGGTCCAGTCGTTTTTTCTAATCCTTCAGGACAATAAAACGACATACACGCGTATAATAATAACTTGAAAAACCCTTCAGGTAAAAATTAAATCGGAACAGTAGGTAGGTATAATATCACACTGTGTAGAGTTAGTTGGCGGTAGGTGCATACTATTGTATATTCGTATGGTTATCATATTTCGCATATTATAATAGTATAATACATTATGCTCGACGCTTATAAAATTATATATAATTAATGTATCCGACACTGCAGCAGTAATACTACAGTAGTAGGCACTTAAACGGAGTTGTTGTGTATTATACCTACTCGCATCATGTTTGCAAGATATTTTCATCACAATAAATTATTATATATCATGGAATCCGGTTGAGACTTCAGAGTTCCGTGTTTCATTTTTCACTAAATAAAGGCGTTCCTATTTGATAGTGTACAGCACGTCCGTTCATAAGTATCAATAGTCAGTATATAATAGGTATGTGGCCACCCAACTGTAGATAAATGAAAGTTTTCTTCACACAGTCGGCTCGATTTTAATTATTGTTTCGTCTAAACATAATAATATATTTAGTGATATAGTAACTATACGGTCTATTATAACACTGTGTTAGTGTAATAGATCGTACGAATGTATAAGATACTATGCTATATATACTTTATAGTTTATCAAATAATTGAAAAATTAACTAACAATATTCAAAACGCGATTCCGTAAAATAAGACTCCTAAAAATATGATTTTTATTTTATAGGACTTGAAATATACGTTTCAAACATAAAACGTATCACATTTTGAAAGCTATGCACTCATTAAAAAACAATTAAATTTTTTTAAAAGTTATAACATAATTTACAAACTTTATTGGGATGATTTCATTCAACAAAATATATAAACCTACTAACGAAATCAACTTAGTATCGTCGTACAACATAAATATTAGGGTGACATAAAAACTTTGGTAATAGAATTAAAAAAAAAAATTGTCATTAATTATTATCAAACTCGTTAATAAAATTGATAAGATAAACTAATATTTAAATTAATGTGCTAAGATATAAAATATATTATGATTGGTCGACATAATATTTGTGTGAGGAAAAAACTATGAAAATATAATAATACAATCAATAATGATGATAATTTAAGGGTAATGATACAACGAATAGGAAATGTTGAAAATGTAAAAACCATTCACTATCGCCATGAAATAATATAATAATTATTATTATTGTTGAACGTAACCGTTTAAAGGGCGTCGCATCCACAAAGAAACAATTTTTTATTGGCAACTTCTATGCGTTTGCGGCCGTTGGCCATGTCGTCGGGTCACTCGTAAATTTTCGTAAGTGTGAGTAAAAACGTTTCCAGTAAACGCGTACGGTAGACTGTTTTTTACGCACTCGCGTATACATTCCAACTTTTATTCTGTTACCACTAAAAAAATATTTGTTATTTTTCACTCGAACGGTCAACGGACGATTCTAATTCCGATAGAATGCACGTCACAATGCTCAATCCGATTTTCATTCTAAAAAAATATTCGAATTTCTCCGAGTGAACGACGGAAGCACATTTTTAAAATTATTTTTAGTTGATTAAATGCAGGTATTAACTTGAAATTCTTGGAATTATTACAATTCCTATACATTTTAAACCACATTTATTACTATTGAAAAGATGAAAGTAAAAAAAAAAATATGGCTCAATCGTTCTCTTACAATATACGTCATTATACAGTCATACATGTTTTGGAACGTTAAATATTTTTTCATAATGCGTTCTCTCATAATATACCTACAGTCATACATGGTTTGGAACGTTAAATATTTTTTCATAATGAAAATCGAGATACGCATTGCGACGTATGTTTGAATCAAAATGAGTAGTTGTTTTTACTAAAAATACGATACAATGTCCCTGTTATGGTATGAAATCCCATTAGAGTATTTATATTTTATTATAATATTGCAATGCGGGTACCTATTATATTATTATTATTGTTATTATTATTATTATTATTACTATTATGTTTCCCAGACCCGAGTGTCATCTTCAACATTCGTTCTCCATTATCACCCGTAAAACTATTTTTTAATACTTTAGAAAATGTATATTAATAATAATCATTCAGCCTACTACATATATACCTAGACCTAACCTACACATACCTACTTGTGCCGAAGCAGTCTCGTTTCATCTCTTGATCCATGTCACTTGATGCCAGGTCATCAGGAAAGTAAAGTGAAATATATTATAATATTATATTAACATTTTATTTCAATATACGATCAGAATTACTCGGTGTAACTACTAAGCGTTTCGTCTGATATAATATTTAACATCAAAATCATTTCATATTTCCTTGTTTGGTAATAATCTGTCACTGGTATAGGCGTAATCTGGGGAACATCGTACCATAGGGCTGTAGTAAAGATAGGCAAGGTTCAAATAGTTACTATAACTTTATACCCCTTAATGTTGCAACACTTTTGTAAATCGAAATATCTTAAAAATTGGAATTTTAATTATAAAAACTTGAAAAATATGTGTTTCCGTGATTCCCAAAAATAAAACTTTAAGAATTTTAAAGGTAATTTAATTTGTGGTATATCTGCACTTGATAAAAATGAAAAGATTTATACCTAAAATCTAATATGTACCATGTTCAAAATAGATCAAATCTGAGTACTGTCAGAAATGTAATATTAAAATATAAAATAAGAGCTTTTAGTATAAATAGTATCTAAGCTGCAGCGTATGTGAAGCCTGCTCGTGCATTATGTAATTCAATGATATTATAATTTACAAAATATTTAACTTTTTAGTTGAAGTTAAATGTTAAAGAGAATAGAAAATCGCTCATTAATTCTTAACGGATAATATGTACTTTCATGTGAAAAACATGACTTATACGATATGAATAAGAACATTTTAATTTATATTGTTATTTGTTATTATACCTGTAACTTATGAGTTTCCTCTGAATAATACGCGTTACTACAAACAATTGTATTAATTTCAAATAGATTAACCGATGAAAAATGATAAAAAATGTATTTTTTATTTTATTTTTTAGAATTAGTTAGGTGATTAATAATATTTATTGCGAATTCGATTTAAATTAAATGGACATTATAATTTACTTTACCATTACGAATGTAGTTATTTTTTATTTTGGTAATCGTCCATTGAAAATATAACAACGACCAAGCGCTTATAATTGAATATAATGAGAAAAAACCCATTAAAATAACTCGTCGTTTTTATGCTTATTATAATGTTTATAATTTTGGATAATAAGAAGAAAATTGAATTGTTATAATAATAATATGATCTCTGTGCGATTTCCCATCTGCAGTTATAAAATATGAATGTGAACACGAGATCAAAAATCGATTGGTATCGTTTTCGGAATCAAATAAATCCGTAATAAATCATTATCAAAAGCTATCGTGTTTTTTCTTTGATATTAAAGACGAAACACGGTTCGTAACTTCGTATACATTTTTAAAAACACGAAATAAAAATATATAAATTTAAATATTTAAATATTTCAGACGCACACTTACCTTCATAATAATATTCACAGACAAAGGCTGCACAGACTAGACGCTCGGGGTTCCTGGATGGCATCACCGAGTCGCCTTTATTAAACGCATTTTATAGGCTATTAATGTACCTACCTGTGCATTATTAAAAGCGTATGATGTGTTATATAATGACATTATATTATACTAAACACCTTTAGAGTCGTTTAAAGAGGTCTTCGCGTTGCTCTTGCAATTTCAACCCTGTCAGTAAAAATATATTTTATGTACCTTTAGATTATGGCTGGCGGGTTCACAGTAATATGTAGTTATGTGGGTGGGTTACTCGTTCTAATAAGCAAACTCACCGAAGCGCCATGGACTCGGGAAATCATTCGACCCGCGGGGAAACTGAACTCGGTGGCCCCACATCACGCCTGACGTTCTTTGTACTGACCGCCCACGCCAGACTGATTTTTTTTTTAAACATAACGCCTGTCCGATATGGGATCTTAATGTCTTATAGAACTTTTTCATCCAAAAAACGTGAACACTTTAAACTCAAAGCCGAAATTTAAAATGATAATATGATTTATCATATTAGAGCGCAAACGCTGTCTTAAGCAGGTTTCAAATTCACTATTAAATGATTATTATTTTTTTTATTATTATTAATTTACGGAATTTAAAACTACAGTCAACTGTCACCCGATCTCGAATTTCATTTGATTATAAAAATATATACAAATAAAATGCGATCAATATTTAGTAATAATATTTTTATATTTTTATTTTGACCTTACAATTTTCTTTTGAGGGAAAATCACTTTTGAACACCAGTAACTAACTATGCAGTCGTTAGTAATTTAATATTAACATCGACTTACTATTATTATACAGCGTTTTTCACCAAGAATGATCATCCCCATTTTTCTTTTAATACTAAATTTATTCTAATTCTGGTTTTTGGAGTTTTTAATCACACTTATAAGGACCATAATATGGTTAAATATTATTTAAAAAATAAATTGTTATCCATTTAAAGTGCGATAAACCAAACTTATTATTATTTTTTTTTTTAATGACAATTAAACTTTTTTACTATAAAAATTGTAAATCTGAAGACTTTTTTAAAAATATTAGTGTATATAAATCAAAATTCAAACACTTAGTTTTTAAGTTATTTAAATCGTATGGTGCCCAAATATGGGGTTGTGCCAAACCATCACAATTAAAAACTATCGAAGCCTTCCAATCGATCTCTCTCCGTACAATCACGTCTGCTCCTTGGTATATTTCCAATCACACCCTCCACAAAGATTTAAACATAGAAGCAGTTGATAATTTAGTTAAAACTTACTACAAAAAGTTCCACTCAAAATTATTTCTCCATCCCAACCCACTTATCGCAAATCAACACACGGTGTCAATCCCGGACAATCCCTCCCGTCGGCTTAAACGTCGTTGGTGTCGTGACCTATTAAACTGAAAATGAGCTAGTTTAGCAGTCACGTCTACGAGTCCTATCACTGGATAGCTTCCCTACTCGCCGTCTCTTGTCCGTCATATTTTGTTATCATATTTGTTTATTGTATTTTTTTTTTTTATATACACAGATTGTAAATTTTTACTATATATTTTAATAATAAAAAAAAAAAAAAAAAAAAAAAAGTTACTTAACATTGTGGACTAAAGATATTAGGTTCAAGGGACATTGAGCTATGATAATTTGAAAACCCATTATATTAATATTAATATAAATCTATCAACATTTTATATTTACTCACTTTTGAAAATCTGTAACTAACTATACAGTCGTTAGTAATTTCATATTACCATCGACTTACTATTATTATACAGCGTTATTCACCAAGAATGATCACCATCATTTTTCTTTTTATACCAAATTTATTTTAACTCTGGTTTCTGGAGTTTTTAAGCATACTTAAGGACCATATTTAAAAAAATTAAATTGTTATCCATTTGAAGAGCGTTAAACCAAACTTATTTTTTTTTTAAATGACAATAATACTTTTTATCATGAAAATTGTAAATCTGAAGACTTTTTTTTAAAAATATTGGTGTATAT
>NC_042493.1:10739144-10767024 GCF_005508785.2 Acyrthosiphon pisum
TATAGGTAAAATGTTCGATTTTATAAGCTCAGGCATGAAAATTTAAAACAAGATTTAGATTTCTCTTAAGTAGTTATTCATACTGGAACCAAAAAATGTAAAAAAAATATACAATCACAAACAGTTGGAAAATATTAACCTACTTATAGGTATTTATAATATTTCTCGATACTTCGCTTATCGTTGATCTATATAGGTACCTACTAATATGGAATTCCTGACACATAAATATATTAAAACGTACAAAGTATACGCGTCAAGTATAGAATCGCCCCTTGAATAGAAATATACAAAATAATAACGCATAGTGACTGCTGGAAAACCGAAGTCGACCAAGACGGGCCGTGCACAAACCACTACCAGGGTGGTATGCGGTATTATAATGCGGAGTTATTGTACATTGTAACCGATGTAATATATATGTTACGGGCAAAGTAGGAAACCTGGGCATTGTTATACAATGTCCGGGCACTGTGTACAATGCCCGAACATTTTGGGCAATGTAAGAATGACCGTTTTAATACTCAATTTTTTCATACATTGGCCGGGCATTGTACGAGATTGCCCGGGCAAAGTGTACGCCGCCCGGATTCATGTGGGCAAAGTGAATTACTGTTGATTACTGCACAGTGCACACATTTATGTCAAATGATATTTATGCTTAACAATAACACTAAAAAACCATTCTTACACATTTTATTCGTTTGATACCACGACTTACTAGATTATCTTGTTGTATGGCGTACGCACTATATGCGATGACGGCTGCCGATAATACGAACTGATCCGTAATTTCAACGACAAAGTGATCACATAGTTACATCACATGATTGCAAACAGTATAGGTTATCTAGATAATATTTAATTATCTAATCATAAAACCCCTATCTATTCGAAATCGAATGATTATAATATTGTCACGACGTAGTCTGCCATTACTACTGTATTATTATATTGTATTACAAATCGGTGTAAATGCAAAAAAAAATTGGTCAACTTTGTAACTCAAATTATAATAGTTGTGTATGTGTGTATAAATAAAGTAATATAATGGTATCTCACGTGCTTAAGATAACTTTTTAGTAGTAATTAAGTAGGTAATTAAGTAAATAATATAATTCATCTTGTTCATGTCAAACCACCTTTGGATAAAAATATGAATTTTTCTGTTAAGAGGTTCCATACTTGATAATAGATTTAAAAAATATTAAAAGGCAAATAATATCTGAAGCGTCTATTTCAAGTTTTCTTATGATTATTAAAAAATGTTTTATTTATTTTTAATATATTCAATATTGTATAGTGCCCAAATTTAAATGGGCACTGTATACAATGCCCGGACAATGTTAACTTATTCCAACTTTGCCCTCGAAAAACGGGCATTGTGCACAATGACCGGGCACTGTGCACAATGCCCAATTTTCTACTTTGCCCGTAACATATATAAATCAAAATTCAAACACTTAGTTTTTGAGTTTTTTTAACTTTGTGAACTAAAGATATTAGGTTAAAGGGACATTGAGCTATAATAATTTTAAAATCCATCATATTAATATTAATATAAATCTATCATCATTTTATATTTATTTAAAACTTTCAGAGTATAATACAATTTAAATAATAACTCTAATATTACATTTTAATTTATTTATTATTTTTGAAAAAAACCCTATTTTTAAAGACTATTATCCCTAGTACATATAATTTAATTAATCAGAAACTAGAATTTTTATTATTATACGATATATGAACATCAACATTTTCAAATATTAAATCAAATTTTTAACAATTTACAATAAAAAAGTATGGTTTTCGTCTGAAAAAAAAGTATTGTATTACCACAGGCACTCTTTTAAATGGCATAAAAAATCTAAGGAATCTAAAACATGGTCTAATTAGGTATGCAGGTAATTCAAAATTTCAAAAGTAAAATGTTTAATAAATTCATTGTTAAAGGATAAAATGGAGGTGAGTATTCTTTGTGGATCACTTTGTATAATGGTCAACATTTTACTTTTTATAACTGTGCTCAACATTTACCCATTCATAATGATTTATGTCAGTCCCAAACAGCTTAAATATCATTGAGGACGAAAATCTATACCTCAAAGTAAAAATAATAATAAAATGTCTCGTCAGTAGATATCAAACCACAAATGTCACAATTTAAAACAGCCCCGTGGGACAACCCCCCCTATCCCACTCTGATTTCCTTTCGCACTTTCCCGGTGAAAACGGACGGGTTCTAGCCCGGTCAAAAGATAATTCGACAACATGTTCATTACTGACACGGGTACTACGTGACAGGGTAGATTTAACCGTATTAAGTTATTAACGACAGATACGCGAATGCATTGCATACGTCAATAGTAATTTTTATCGGACAAATAGAAAAAAAAATGATTGATTAATTGAAATTTAAAATAAATAAATGTGTTATAAAATTATAAATTAATTCATGGGTACTAAAATAATAAATTTTTTTTCTGGTGATGCATCATAATCGCATTTGTACACTGTACCGCTGTGCTGCAAATTAAAAATGTAAGTTACTTTTATCTAAGTTCTATAACTAGTTACTTCTGTTAAAAGTAACTTCTAAATTATTGAGTTAAATTTTTTCCATATAATGAGTTAATTCAGAGTATTGCCACGTAAGTTATTTCTTTCCTAATAATTATAATAGGTAAGACCCCATAGATTTAAAATATATTTTGTTTTGTAATAATGTCTTAATAATCAGAAATATTAAACAGTATTTATGAATTACAATGTTATATGTATTCTGAATAAAAAATAAGTTAAAAAAGTAAAGAACGTATGTTGTCTGTTCTTGTTGGTACCATTACAGGTAGGCGCTATTACTTATAGCTTACTAGCGTGGTACAATATTTCACTAGACCAAACATTTTCTACGGTCGAAGCAATGATGTGGTTAACTTGTTCCGTGCCGGTTTAATTAGTTTTGTGTATAACACTGTTAGAATATAATATTTTACTATATTATTATTAACTCACAAGGTATGTACAAAATAATTTGTTTCCAATTTGTGTACACATAAGACTGCCGTCTTACCTCTGTACGCTGCGGTCTTAATTCTGAAACGCTATCGTTCTTTCCAGTCAAATCTAATTAAATTAAGGTGAATAATAAATAGTGGACTGAAATCATCTCGTGTAACGCAATATTCCCGTAGGTACCTCTAGATGCTAAATTATATCACCAACAACACCAAAGTTCTGTTCGTGTTACTCGCATCCAAATTTGTTTCCTTGAAATTATTATATCGTACAGCTACCATGACTCACCGTCAGAGAGATGGGTGGGTACACTTATCTTTATAATATATTGCCTTGACTCGTGTGGTGACAGGCCAAATTTTTTTTTTATATCATACTGAAATTTCAAACAATTATAATATTATATTAGGTACTTAATTATTAAGGTTACAATACTAAACAAAAAAATTATTTGGCTCCCAATATTTCCAGATTTTTAGTCAATTTATTGGTTTTACTATTATATGGTATTTTATTTTACACGAAAAAAAACTTCAGTCAAGGAATTATTAAAAATTCTAATGTAGGTAAAATATAATTTTACTGAAAATTGACAGTGACGTAAAGAGTAACTTATAAAATTAATAATGTTTATTAATTCACAATTTAATGTAAAAGTGTTAAGCCCTCATGAATTTGTATTTTTAAATAAATGTGTTTATTGTATATTATTATTCCAAAAACAAATATATATTTATATATTATATTTTTGTTATTGATCTTCAGCCCAAAAATTACGGCCATTAGCTGTTTGTGGAGGGGGGGTTGATTGGAACACGTGTATGTATGTGCGTCAAATATTTGGTGACTCAATCCGAAAACTATAGTTATATTGACCTGTACCTGCACTCAGAACACGTTTAATGACTGAATGCAACCAAACCACGCCACACATTATAATATAATATGGTATTCTGGTAAAGTTATTAAATACAGTTTATTAAAGTATATTCTGAATAAGATAGGTGTTGAACCTTGATATTATCTTGGATGGGCAAATATCCCGAGAAAACATTCTTCCTTAGACATTACAATTTATACTGTTAATTCAAAATTTTATACAACTTGATATTTTTTCCTGGCTTTGAACTTTATTAAATATCTCAATATTTTAGCTATTTATAGCATTCCTTCAATTTAAAATGTAAAAAAAAAAAATATTTAAGTTTATACGCTGGGTTATATTATACTTAACGTAGTAATAATAATATATTATTTGTAACACAATAAATGAATACTTAAAATTTATACTTAAAATTTTTTTTAAAATGTTCCTTGTTCCAATGCTCTATAATAAAACAACCACATAGCCGCTTGTGAGTCAACGCTTGTGGACTGGTCATATAAAAACAAAAAAAAAGAGAAAATCCGAAATGGTCTGAAATCCATTCCAACCCTATATACTTCCTTACTCGACGTCTTCCGGTGTTCGATGAGGTACATTATATTTCGGCGTCATCATTACGTTCATTGTTGGCGTGATCGGAGATCGTTTCAAAAGGATAATCCTACGGTATCCTGGCAAGGTCAAGTTCACTATAATATAAGCTACCGCTCAAAGGAACGATGATCGACCGTGTTTTTCCGGTATCATAGAAGCATCTAACTGCCAGCGTTAATTCAACCAGGAAATTAAAGTTTGTTTTAATTACAGCTATTTCCATATTATATTATGCCACGAGAGTCCCTTTTGTAGGTTTCATAGTTCGGTACAAGCAGGCGTGTCTCAACACCGACCATCTAACTCAAAGACCAGTGTGTTCACTTCAAAGAATATTGCACAACCAGCACTATCCTAATCAATTTACTTGTACACATAATATAATTGGATTAAATTATACACACTCTAATAATACCTACACTCTGCAGATGTCAGAACTCAGTATAGATTACTCACTCGCGTTGTGTGTAAAAATATGAATTAGTCATTGTATGTTATAATGTAACTCTATCATATTATGTCCAAACAAATAACTATAATATTTTTTTTTTAATATTCGAAAAAATTTGTAAAAAAAAATAACTTGAAACCATAATGATAACAATATGTTAGTCATTCACATTACTTGTATTTTAAAACTATTTAACAGACGATAGTATTATGAACTTAAATCTGTTTAAGAATAATTATTAATATTAAAGGTCAATAAATTATAAATCATAATAATTTTATAATAATCAAATATTCTACAAAATACAGACGTTTACGAAAAAAGAACAATATAACATTGTTGTACGACATTTCAAATACGAATCTGATACTATCGTCAAAACTATTATCGAAAATTGAAATCTTCCTTCTTAAACTTTTTCGACTTGTATTAATGTTTATGGGTGATTTCAATTTAAATTGAACGTTGTTGCTGAATTGGCTTCAAGACTTTTATCTCACTCGAATAGCATCAAGAGTATTGGTGTCAAAACTTTTTGAGGTATCTGTAAAAATATTTAATAGTATATTTTTATAGATTTTTAAAACAAATAGAAATTTTACAGTTGAATGTTTAAAAAACAGTCAGGTCGTTAATTTGTGTTTAAAAATATTTCAGGTGATATTTGAAATAATCATGTTATTTTTGTAAAACGAACCAATTATAATAATTTTTTTTTTGGTTCATAAGTTTTTATTTAATCTGTTACAAAAAAGAGAACAATAAGAACAATTATTGATGGTACATATAGGTTAAAATAAAAATAAAAAAGCAGATTAAACATACTGTAGAGACCTCTGAGCGGAGATACTATGACATGAGAAAATTTTTGGTTTAAAATACATGATAAATCAAAATTATTTATTATATTTCGGCGGTGGTAATCAATACCTATTGTTTTCAAAAAAATTTTCTGAGTAATCATGCACCTAAGTTTATTTGTCATTTTCGTTTAATCTCCGTTAGATTTTTGTGTGTACTGTTTTATTATATTTGCCCTTTTGTCATATAGTATTATATTATTATCCTCACAAGCAATAAAATACAATATTACTCAGTTCAAGAAAAATATCTCAATATATATTATATAATGTGATAAAATAATTTAAATGACAAAACTTCAGGTTTTTGGTGTAACTTAAAATTAAGTTCACTCCATACAATAATGTGAACATGTCCATTCACCTTGCAGAATACAAACAGCAAACAGTATTTCTTATTGGGGTATTTTATAAAATTAATGTATTTTTAATGATTTTCAAAATATTCTGTATTTGTGTTTACATTTTGTATTTATTTTCTTTTCAGACTTTGTGACTCATATTTAAGAAAATAAACAATTTTTAAATGTTCAATCATAAAAAAAAGTTATAAAACGAAAACTAACATCAATAAATGTATTCAATTGAAGAATTATTACATAATATTATTTTGGCATTTAAACTGTATAAAATTCAATTATAAAAACTAATATTTTTCATAAGTCATACTTAATTTTGTACTTCAAATAATATTATACGTTTTTGTTTTTGCTATATTTTTTTCCCTCCTATTGATTTATTTCAAAAACAATATTAGTTATACACGATTAACTATCTTTCAAAAATCAAACGAAAAATATTTAATATATATTTTAATGTAACTAATTTTTTTGGGGGGACGTGCTATTTTACATTGTCTACCCATGAGGTTCCAGTGGGAGAATATTTTCCTCCTTGTAAGAACCAATACATAATAACTTCTGATAAATATTTTATTGTTAAATAGTTATTTGAACAGCCATACAATATTATTATAATAATAATATGTTATGTAATCAATGTTGCCTCAAAATTATTTGGACAGTGTTATATTATAATGTGCAGCTATTATGGCTACAATGATGGGCAATTTCAAAAGCACAAAACCACTGCTATAATAGCACTGTTTCCTTAGGACACATTTTGTGAAATGTCAACACAAAACACAGTTATATCATTAAATAAAATAATGATCATCACGTCATGTATTTGTTTACATAAATTGCAGTTAATGTCCAACGTAAATAAATTAAGATTCCATTTTGTGTTTGTGTTGTATTGTTGCGTGGGGGCCATTTAGTGGCAAATCCATTGTTTAGAGTATACATCGTTATTGATTGATGCGTTACACCGGATTCCGTATCGGAAACTGTTAACAAGTGGAAATCGTCGGCAAGAAACATTTGACAAATGCAAATTATTATCATAGAGTGTTTATTACAACAGTGTGTACCTACCTACCGTGGACAATTAATAATAAAAATATTATTGTATAATGGGTAGTCCACGTCCAAATGCAACTACACATACCTACTCTACCTACCCATTTTTGATAAAAAAAAAATTGTAAATTAATAAAAGGGGTTTTTCGATATCGCGAAAAGCTGAATAATGAACAGTAGGTATACATCATTATGAAGGATTTATTAAAAAAAAAAAATAACAATGTTTTACCTATTGTAGGGTATTTGAAATTGGAAACAATATTTCGCAGAGTATTCATGTATGTTCTTGCATGTAACAATATACATTATGTATATTGTAAGGAAATATGTAATGTATATAAAAAACCTCATCGGTATTTTGCAATTTTAGACTCTGGGCGGCACGAGGGAGCTATTGGGTTTACAATTGTATGTGCATTTTTTGTCGGTTCAGACTTTTCGGAGCAGTAAAAAGCTAGAAAAGATACGTTTGGTACCTCTATATTGATTGGAAAATGTACGCATGCATATTATGATGTACTCCTACTAAACATAATATATCATTCGTCTGAATTTTCCAGTAGTTTTCGAGAAAACCGTAAAAACAACAGAACAAAACAGAAAATAAATACTATGAGATGATCTGTGTACCTATATTCAATATTTTAGTAAACAGTTTGTTTAAGCGAATTCTAGTCCAAATTCTTTTCAGAATAGTTTCTTTTTTTTAATGTAAGTAATGATTTATCGTAACTTTAAATAATTTAAAAATAACCAGGTTAGTGGACCATTCAACTCTCGTGGCAAACTTTATTTTTAACTGTTGCTGTTATGTCATGCCATACAACTTTCAGCCCATAATAGATAATAATTACGATTCAAACTGAAAATATTATACATTTTGACAAGCCTCGGTACCGCCATTATATACCGTGTCTCTGAACGACTAAAACCAACAATATATAACTGTCTGACAAAATATAGCAAAATAACACGTGAGACGCGTTTCGTTTCCGAAGTGAACGCACATAACGAATTCCGTAAAATATGCATACACTCCCTTATTTTTAATAACGAACGTGACATTTTTCTCGCCGTGAATATGTGAATATTAAATTTAAATTTAACGTATGATCGAGTAGGGGTAATCTTACGATAAACAAATCTAAAATATAATAACACATCCAATTCAAGCCAGTCATACAATACGAATGGAACTGTAAAATACGTGGGTGCCATTTTTGATGCACTTCGGGATATTTTGCCGGTCGCGTACCACTCCTTTGAATATCAACGAATCACAAAAAACAGATCATATCACAAAATATTATATTATGTGATCACAAACAGTATAATGCATTGATTAGTACAACACAACATGAAATAGATTATAAGAAAAATAAAAAATGTTTTTCAGCAGCACAGATAATGCGGTCCGGTCTTTAGTACAGTTATCACTAAAAATGTCATGTCATCGACTAAAAATGTTTTATCTGATTGCACGTCAATAATCAAAACCGATAATAAACACAATGTGACAAGTTTATAATAATATTATATAATTTGTTGATTTTTATCAAGGCTTAAAACCATTTCTAAATTAAGAGGTAATCGTCTCCGGTAGGATCCAAACATTTTTTACTGACCGGTTACCAGTTTTCTTGTTCTAAGAAGTGTTTTTAACCAGTTATCGGTTACCTTACTTCACATTAATATAGTGGTTACCGGGTACCAATTTTTAACGGTTTATGATATATTTAAATAACCACTTGCCGATTTTAACCGGTTTAAATACCGCTTATCACAAAACTTTTTTTTTTTTTTAACTCAATAATTATTAATTAGTTATAATGATGTGTTTACACCACGGACTAAGATAAAATATAAATCTTAGTACATAATATTATCTAATCTCTATTCTGTTTTAACTCTTAGATCGTATACAACGTTATAGACTTTTGATAATTAGTTACCGATATCCACTTTCCAAACTGCGGATAAAATAAATAACCGGTTTAGGGTTCTTAAAATGTACGGGTTTTAACGGTTTTCGTGAAAAACCGGTAAACGGTTTTAAGCCCTGATTTTTATATGATATTTTAGTGGGTATCCGGTGAGTCAATCGTAAGCGAATTCATCGTGGGTCACTAGTTGCCAAAATAAAAATGGTTTTTAAATCTATATATTAAAGTGTTACTATATTATGTTATAAAATATTTCATAATTGATTTAACTAGGTACATGAAATATTTCTACTGTTTGTTATTCAAAATTGTTCAAATATTAGGTGATACTATAAAGGTTTTAAAATTAAAGTTGGAAATTATGGGCTATTCCTTCTAAAAAGTCTCATTTACTAAAATTATCTTAGTCGTCTCATATTTGAAAAATTCGCTATGCACGGTGTTTGCATTTGGATCTAAATTGTATATTTTGCTAAAATTATATGTCCTGCCTACAAGCATAATATATACAATATTAAAGACTCTTTTCCTTTTTAAATTAATCTATACTTTTCCATATAACTGAATGAGATGCGTTCAAAGTGGATACAAACCCATTATGCCCATTTGATTTTTCAAGAGATATTTTCAGGGATATTCTTAAAACAATTCCGTAGCGTAACTGAAAGTATTGATGATCTTCTTCGTTGGTAGAAACTTTATACACTATCTTAAAAATGATTTGTCAACGGTAGTATTAAAACAACATTATTTTGTAACCTCATAAATGGAATTTCTATAGAATTCAAAATATTCTTATTTGAGTCCTTAGTTTAACTCGTACCTCCGGATGCTTTCCAATAAACCTCGTCGATGGAAAAAACCACCAACGATATGTTTTGGTACTTTGAACGGTATTAAACGCAATTTATTTGGTGATTGGTGTTAATTTAATAGAGTAGAAATAACTTAATTGAACATAAAACAATTAGAGTACTGATACTTTTGATAGATAGGTATAATATCATAAAATGTAATGGTTTTTGCCTTCAATTTGCGTTTAACCAAATACCCCAGTGTTCACTGATAACATACGTACCTACCTATACAACTGGTACCTATTTTGTTATGCATATGAATTACGCTTATCCTAAAGTAAAAGGATTATAAATCAAATGGTTTTATTGTTAATTATGCACACGAGTGTACAATCAATTCAAGGAATTCTGCATAAATTCAAATGTTAAATTAAATGAATAAAACAATTATAAATTCGTAGTTAAAAAATAATGAACATTTGAATTTACAATGTGCAAATCAAATCATTTGTGGGAATGTAGTACCTAGTAGTCCGTGCTGTACCATGAATAATATAATATATTATGTATATATGAACATAATTTGATATAAAAAAAGTGTTCAGTAAATGTATATATTTTAATAGATACTTGAAAATTCCATTACATTAAAATTTTATAACGACTTTTAAATTATATTTTCCCTTTAGTCAAAAATAATAAACACTACCATTCAAATTGTGTTCTTCATTTGTATTTAATATCAGACTCAAATTGATTATTGCACTCCATTGAAAGTATCCTTCACATTTTCTGTGAATTGAAAATTCTCTGATCAGTTCTATTTTTCAGTTTTAAATGTTTGTAAGCTCTTGGAAATGCGACTTGCAAGTGTAAAACGCATAAAATTAAAAGAAAAGTAAAATACCTAAATGATTTGATATTTTTTTTTTATTTCATTTTATAGTCATTTGAAACAGTTTTTAATTATTATAATTTGTGTAACGTTTAAACCATTTCAGATCCAAATGAATTATTATTCCACTACTGAAAATTATGTATATAGAAACGTAAAAAATAAAAACTATATCCGTATATTTCCAGTGTAATTAGTGCATGGAAAAAACCTGTGAAAATCTACAGGTCTTTTATGTATAATTATCTTTTTACGATGTTACTAAAAATAAATTACAAAGTAATCCTAGGTGAGATTTTCTTGGCGTACGCACTCACTTAGTGAACATTTCAAATAATTTAAATCGCTTTTTATCCGGTGGAAAAAGTGTACTCAGAGTACACTAAGCCGATCGAACTGTGTTATAGAGGTAAGCATTTAAACATGTTGATTTAGAGTTAGTGATTTAGACTAATGTCATATTCCACAATGGTCATCATGACAACACCCCTTTTACTTAAGCATTTTAGCATTGTGCATAATACATAAGATTTTCCATTTTTTCTTTTTATTACAGTTAGGTACATTTTTAAATATCAACAACATCCGAAAAAAAAGGATTCGCAGTCATTGTATTATTTATAAATTATATTTCATAATTAATTTGTATGTTTGTCATTGAAACTGAAAAAAATAATTTTACGATATTTTGAATGTTGTATAAAACAGAAAAATATTCAATTTATTTTTCAATATAATATTATTATATTTCTTAATATTCCGAGCCTTGTGCCTTGCAGTAATTCTTTCGCTATATTATAAACAACCCAAAAATCATTATTCTTATACAGTATGTTGTGTATGACACATAATTACTACGCCTGTGTGTGTTTTTGAGATTAAAAGCAAAAAGTAATTATTTTTATTTTATATTATATTATGTTATTTTTTACATTGGGTATATTATACTATATTATTATTATTATAATTTGTTTTGTCAATTTTAGTAGCTTTAATTTTATAAAATATTCACAATTTATTCTCAAAGATACATTTTTAAAATATATATGATCAACTATTGTTATGCTTCAAATGAATCTAATGCAAAACAAAATTTCAACTGAACTAAAAAAATATAAATATTAAAATGCCACACGACATTTCTATGACCTTTCTACCTAATAAAAACCATTGTTTCTTTTAAGAAATGGTGTGTATTATGGTTTTCATATTTTTTTAAAACTTCCTTCATACCTAATTCAATTATTTAATATTACGACATTTTCTAATTTTATTTTTTTCCGGAAATTAAATCAAAGATCCGTTCTCTTAGCCAGAAATTCCCAGATACCTTATTTATGGATATATTGCATTTTATTATTATATTAATTAAGAATTGAGGTTTTACAAATCATTTATCATAATGATAATTTTCAATTTGTTTTCACAATAATTTTAATACGAAGAAACGCCCTCTCCTTCTTATCATTTAAATTCAAGTTTAAATAATTTCAGATAATATTTTGATTTTTATTAAATAATAGAAATATTTTACAATTTTTAAATCCAATATTACGTTAGTGATACATTTTATAGCTTATAAAATACTCGTATGTTCAACCTCAATTTAATTTTTAGTTTGTATTGAATAGATAAATGTATCTATCTTTAAATAGTTTGTATACCAACAAAAATTTAAATAATTTATCAAACATATCTAGTTAATAAGTAAATTTGATACTATTTTTGTTTATTTATAAAAATATTAAAACGGATACTAGCATACGTTTTGATTAAAAACTGTCAATCGTACATATTATTATCTGCGCAAAATAAATAGATTTTCATAGAAAATATGAATTCAAGAAAAGATTTACATTATATTATTATACAGTTCATGTGCCTACAAAAAGATTAAGTTTATTGAAGAACAGTACACAATATTTTTCAATTGCAAGTATTTTCTCTATAAAAAAAAAAAAATAAAATAATATAAGAACAAGTTAATCACACGAGAGGAAAGTATTAACGTTTTCTATTTTTTTTACGGAAGTAGATAAAGATTTGTTATCTTCAGCTTAAGACAATGTTTTTACATTTCTAATATTATTATGCAATAATATAATATTTCATAAAAAGTGCACACACAAATACTTGAATACAAGCAACATAATAATATAATTTAATATGTATAATAAAACTGAAAAAGTCATTCGTGCATTTTAGTGCATATGTATGAAATATATTTTTCGTACGAATTTTTATCTCAGATAAAGTGAAATTTATATCAAGCAATAACAATTGCCAAATTCGAAATAGTCATATTGTTATTGTATTATATCTTCACTGAACGTCCAACAAAACGTGTCACTGTTTTTACCAGGGGTTCCCAACTACTGTTTTGTGGCACAAACGTTTGCTACGAAATTTTTTCAGGTGTGTCGAGTAATTTTCATTTTATTATGTGTAGCTTGTGTAATGCGATAAACGATTAAATTTAAAATTCATATGCGCGAATATGCAGTGATAATTATTAATGTTTTTTGATTTACGCCAAATGGTAATATGACTGTCCTTTACCTTTTTTATATCGTCGAAAAATGTGTTCTTTGTGTGTCGAAATATAATAAAGGATCGAGTTCGCCGTCGAGTAAAATAAGTTAGGAATTCCTGGTCTATATAATATTATTGTATAATACTATACCATACAGCTACGAATACGAACCACCAAAGACTGCGTACAATAATAGTGGACTGTCCATTATTAATAATTAATTCGGTCCGTAAGCGTATAACGGTGCCTCCGTAGTCATAGACTTTTGTAGGATACATTATTATGAAAATAATATAATAAGCGATAATATTATGTTATCATATCATGTACGTGAAATAAATTTCATAGAAAACGGAGATGAGAAGCAAAACGAACTCGTGTGATGCGCTATCTCGACGGGAGCCGAAAATGTCGATTGCCATCCGTGCCGATGATCCAACCTTTAAAAAATAAATTGTCGAAATACAAAGTCAAAAAATAACCTATACCTATGGGCTATGTACCCCTTATGCACATTTCGTCCGGAACGACATGATATCGGAAAAGTTATTTTTATTTATCGTCGGAAAACGAACGGTGGACAGTCATCGTATTCGGGGAAGGGCTGATCATCAAGTCTTGTGTAGAAAATTGCCACTATATCGTATAAACACTATCATGAGCATACGTCCTAGTGACAATAATAATATTATACGGGGTGATTCACCAAGCATTCTCACTCCATTTTGTTCCTTTAATAATTAATTCATTCAAATTCTGCTTTTTGGAATTTTTGAATACTTGTTATATTCACAAACCATTTTTTTTTTAAATTTTTGAATTTTCATCTATAACCTAACCTGCCCTTGGTGATATTAAATGAGAACCCATTTTTTACTGCACATTATTGGGTGGATATTTTTTTTGAACATATTATATAATAGGTAGTTCGACATTTAAACGAGTAGCTTCTCAGTTATTAAAATGTTTATCATAAGAATTTTGGTTAATTATAGTCCTTAAAATGGTTTTAGAAAAATATAAAAACAAATTAAAATTGAATATAGTTTTTATTATATTTGGACCATTTATTATACTTGGAGAAAAACAGAAGTTAGTGTCTCCACAGGACAGTGATTAAATATTACAAAATATCTCAAGGTTTTTTTATTTTGTCTTTAATTATATTTAAAAATACTGAATATCAGAATTATTTGAATATCTGTATCACCGAAGAAAAAATTGGTGTGCATGCTTGGTGAATCACACTGTATAAAAATACGCACACCAATAGTATGCGATTCCAACTATAACATAAACGATAACGATGGTATGCGGTATACTATCGCATTATTGGCGTTATTTTGTTTTCACGTTAAGTGTCCGTGTTCGTTTTGATGGTTCTCGTCTATCGATAATAATGTATGTTTATGCATTTGACTGGTGGAGAATCGACCGGAATGACATTATGACTGGTCGTGGTGTTTTGTACCGATAATCATACAGCGAAATTTTTATGAATCTGACTCCAGTCAGCGGGTCGATTTGCTTTGGTGGCGTCATTTGCATCCCATGGTAATTTTTAATACTTTAAAATATATCTCGTCGCATTCCCATGGACGAAATGACCTGATTCGGTGTTGCAAATATTGCATCTAAAATATTTTATGATAGTGACATTATTGCGCATGGTATGACATTTATATGCAGTGCGAAGACTATTGCTAAATACGCGATAACTTCAGTGCAAAGCGCGTAAGACAGAGACACTTGAAGTTAGCAGTTGTTGTACTCATTAGCATTATACCTCTTGGCTATCAAAATATAGTCAGTACAAACAAATGGTTCCATTACTGCACACATAATCATAAAACTGTTTAATAAATAATTATTTATTCATACAACTTGAAATAATTTACACAAAGAATATAATAACCAGTTACCTACTTCATATTCGGAAATTCAAATTGCATTCAATTTGTTTAGGTATTATAAATACTCTTAAATATTATTTAGTATTCATTTTTTCCCTTCAGAACCAGTTATAATATATTATGATTATTACTCACTTAATATTATACCCTATGGGCTATAAGTATTTTAATGCATTTAAACAAACAAAACATATTATAAAGCGGCAAAGCGCCTACCCGAAAAAAACAGATGAATCCAATCACATTTTTAATACATTAATGTTAAAAATTTGTACTTTGAAAACTTTAACATTAAAGTATTAAAAACATATCATAACATTGTATTGTAGCGAATACCAAGATATCGAAAAATAAGTCCAATACAGTGATGTTGCTAAATTGCATATCCAATGCGCCTTGTTACCATAATAATTCTGTTATTCAAATTATATAAATAAAAATATCGCAGTAAGTATTATGAATTTATGAGGTATTTTAGTTTTGAAATGTACGGTAAATAAAATACCAACATGTGATGAGATACTTACTGATAAAATGATCAGTCAAATGGTGGAACAAATACTGACGCAAAAAAATGTAAGTCGCATTTTAAAAAATTGTTTCTGAGAATATCGATGTCGGTTGTCATACCTATATTATAACTAAAAATGTATCTATAATATTTTATTTTATCACTAAAGATGTATAACTGTACTGATGAGAAGTGATAACCAAAACGTATTGAAAAAAAATTGTGTAATATAGTGTAGTAGTTAGAAAATCCATAACTACACATCATGTCGATTTAGTTTGGTCTAAAGACTAATTATAGTACAGTTACTAGTTCCATTTTTAACTAATAATTGTAATAATATTTTTCTTTTTTTAATACACAGAACTATTTAAATAATACATTTTAGGTAATCGTAACGCATTATTTATTTAATATTGATTTTGATTTAAATTTACTATTATTCTTACTAAATAGATATTTACCTAATTATATTAAACCATGATTATTAATTTCAAGGTCAATATACTATATATTATTTTTGTTATTTATAATTAATTACATTTTTTATTGCAATTTAATCAATATACAAACAATTATTTAAATACAAAATGTAAATTAAGAATAATTACATCAAACCATCAGAAATACATAATAAACAAATAATTAAGGTCTCGTGGATGTCTTCATTGAAAAGTGTATTATGAAAAATTGTTGTAACGGAATATGTACTCAAATTCTCAAGTGTTTAAGTTCATTCATAAAAAACAAATACCAGGAAAGTCATTCGGCTTTACCTATAGAAGTAGATTTCAAGTGTTAAGTAAGTCACTGTAATAAGTGTGTTGGAGTTGAATTCAAAGAGATTAAATATTTTTATAAATTCATCGTTTATGTAAAATGCTATGAAATTTAACGAAGAAAAGCTACAATCTAAAAGATCGATATTTTTTTGAAGTGCACTAACATTTTATCGTAGATATTCGTATTTTTCTATAATTTTTTTTTCTATTTATTCATTATATTTTCAAAAGTCCTGGGAAATTTTTAGCATTGGCCAAAGAACTAATAAGACGTGATTAAAAACCATCCTAAAAAATGAAGTTTGAAGCTTTTACCAATCCTAAAGTTGACGTCACACGCATTATTTTAATACTAATACATTCATATCGCTCTTTTCTGAATCTACAATTAATTAACAGGTTCACTATTAAGTAAACTTCAGTTAGGTTTTAGGTACAGTTATTTTACTCCTGCTAATATTACTTTCTAACAGATAATTATTAAAGTGCACTATATTATTATTAAAATAATACGTTTGATAAACATGAAATTATAATTTAGTAAATAACACTTTCTATGAATTTAAAATTAATTTACTAAACCGGCATGACTGAAAAATGTAAACACGTTTTTTTTGTTAACTCATAAAGAGCATAGTATCTATATTAAATATATTCATTTACTTTATTAAATACAATTTTTTTGTTAATATTATTTTTTTAGTTATTACATATTATTTTATCAAATATATTATATCCGTTCAGAATGAAGTACAACAAAAATAACAATATTTTCTGACGCAAACTTTTTGCAAATGTTAGTTCTCACTTTGTATCAATTTGTAACCGAAAATTCTAAATTTTTATCCCAAATATTATTCCAGCGATTAATGTTCTTATCGTCTGGTCCAATGTTATCGTCTGCCCGGTACTCTGAATTTAAAACTTTGAACTACAAACTTTTTCAGAAAATTAGTTACGATTTCACGAAATGGGGCACATTTAAAATCGTTCGTATATTTTAAATTTGTAACCAAAGTCTCACAACTAATGTTTTACTTATTCGGGGTGCCCGACTAACGAACTTTAATATATTTTATCTATTTATAGTATTATTCATACTATCGTATAAGAATAATAATTATCGCGTTTAACAATGGATAGCAATGAACTTTGTTTAAGTTCTTATTTTATATGCACTTTTTATTGTAGTACCTATATACTTTAATGCAGTACACACTTTTATATGTGTTATTATTGTATCAGGTTATCTAAATTCAATTGTCCTGCTACTATATTTGTTGATACGTTTGAAAATATAGACAATATCCGTAAGTACATAATATCAAATTGCTTAGACTAAACATATAGAAATCATTGTTAGGTCGTACATGTGTTGAGTTAATGACTGTGGTGTATGCGAGAACTATTTTCTTATACTAATATGTAGTTATTTATGTTATGCTTTGAATACATTTCCTATGTATAACGTCATTTCCTTACACATATAGGTATTAGCTACGTAATTCACTGGTAGGTACTTAAATTAATCGGTTGTGTGGTCATAATTTAATTCAGAATAAATAATATTATTGTTGATTGTATTATGCAGATAATATGTAGATAATGCTTTAATTAATTCTCACGATGATGGACCTCGAGATTGACGATTATGGAAGATGATAGTAAACTAGATTAAAAAACTATAAAAAACCATTTTTTTCTCATTTATTTCTCATGTTTTCACAGATATTTTTAGTATTGTTCATTACAATAAACTGTACTACGGATACTCGGATACTTATAACAGTCTGGGTAGTTTAGCAACCTAAGAAATTTTGTATTTTAAAATATTATTATGACAAGGTAATACAGCCGTATCTGTTATTATTATCATAGAGTGAATATTTACTGTGAAGATTTTGTACTGTTTATGGTCGACTGTAAAATATCAGGTACAGAAAATTACCGATATTAGGCCCAACTTACTATTTTTTGGTCAAAATAAAATGTTATGTCTTTTTGATAAACTCGATCCTTTTATACGCCAAAACTAATTTATTGTTTTTTTCTGAATTACTAGATGAATGAACGCCTTTTGGTATTGTTCGTGTGAGAAGTTTGACAGGGCTTATTGAAAATGAACAAACTTATCAATAAATCAAAGAGCTCCACACGAAGGATGTCTTTTCTATATTTCTTATAATATCGTGCATGTCGAATAGGTACCAACAAAATATAATATATATATAACATTGCTGAATTATGTTTCAAATTTGTATTGACCTCCAAATACGATATAAGTAATGTGATACATCATATTATTATAGTCATAAGTATAATATTTATTTATAACTTTTTGTTGCATTGTTTGTTTTCTATACAATAATAATAATTATCGATGGTATTTGACAAATAAAACAGTGATATTTCAAAACAAAATCATCGGCTATTTCAACCGACTATACTTGATAAAAGTTAAAAGTGAAGACAATCAGCTGTCATTTTATGTTTATATGATAAATATGCGTATTATATTTATTCACTTCCGGAAAATCGAAAATTCACAATACAACTCGTGTTTGGTGAATCGTATCGAAATTTTTCGGCTTGACTTATAAGTTATAACAAATTCACGAAGAAAATCTAATATTTTATCGTGTACCCATAATACTCTATAAATATTTAAAAGAACGAACCTTTTTCAGAACTGAAGTCCGGTTTAGGTTTAAATGTATCTGTTCATTCAATCTATATAATATTATTATTGTTGTAATGATGTAAACACGTGATATCAAATGTCCCATTCGTATTTATAGTCAGAATATCTCCAATGTTTTAGGAGTTTTATTGTTATTAAGGAAAGTATTGTCTACGAACAAGTTTATGGCTACTTGAAACAGTAAATATATGTTTGTCGATGAAAAACCGGCATTTTATTAGTGGATCCTAAAATGGAAATACGCTAGATAATGTGTTTTTATTTTATTATCGCCAGGTTTTGCGCTTTTAAATAAATACAAAATACTATTGTAGTATGTTGGATGGAATAACTATGTCTTGCGGTATGCCAACAAAAGTTATTTTACGCTTGTTAATTTTTATGCTAACTGCAGATGACGTGTTAACTGCCACGAAATGACAACGGGCACTCCAATACTTACTCCTTTATACAGATCGATACCTACTATAATAATCATTATGTATTCAATAAATATGAAGCCAAAAACTGTACGCATATATTTCATATAGTGGTCATTAGGTTTATCTTGTAATGATCCGTAACGTAATTGTTTATAATATTTGAGGTACGAGTCTATAATAGATACATTTAAAGTTATTTACTTAAGATTTATTTTACTTAACTAAAGCAATAAAGCTTATGATTATTATAATATTAAACCAATATTTTTTAACGTAAAGACATTATTCGAAAATATCATTTTTGAAGTATAATTTTTATGTCGATAAGTTGATAATGTACATTGTACAACCGAAATAAGAAATTATTACACATTGTGAAAATAAAAACGAATTGTAACCAACAAGATGTATAAATTATTTCATAGGATTTTCGCGATGCTATGAAGACGTAACTTCCCATGGATATATAGAAAAATAGAAATAATCACCCGACAAGAAAATAATAACGAATAAATACTAATGAAATTTCGATTATGTTATTTTATACAATTGTCGTGATACTATGAAGCTATGAAGCTATGGAAGTAATAAAATGCAGAGCAATGCGAAACAGGATTTCAATTCATGCTCCAGTTACCCTACATAAGGATAGCTATGAAAACCCTAAGAACATACGTCCATTTTCTTGTTACACAATTTTTTGTACGCTGTAATAATAAATGAGATTGTACAAAAGCAGAAAAATGCAATACTTTCTATACTTTTATTACATTTTCTCCTAAGAAATTTAGGCCAAGCACATAACTTCTCAATGTAATCGAAACGTCTGAAATAATATACATAATAATATCAGATGGTGAAATTCCTGAATTTCGCTGTAACCCTTTCGCCGCAGATTGGAAAAATCGTAAATGAATTTACTACCTACTATATTATCATGTTGAACAATTGTCACAAATTAGATAAACCACGCTATAATATATTGATAAGTTCCAAAAAGTATACCCCTAAGCGATGAATCAACGTAGAAAAAAATGAAACTATAGAGTACCTATAGACAGTTTTATAATTTCGGTTCAGTGGTTCCCAAAATGTTCTATTAAATATATACAAATTAAATCATTCAGTGATTAATTAAAAATGTTCACTATTTTTATGTAGGTAGTTAATTTTTATTATAATGATTGGATACAATAAGTACATACTACGTAATAATAATATGTTTGTAGTTGGTAAATAAGGTTGACATAGGTAGTAAAATATGTACCTCAACTTAAACTTTGATTGGTAAATCACCATAGCAATCTTATGGTGACTTCGACTTGAACACGCGCATTTAGTTAAATAAAAAAATATATGAACGTATTTCGCTATTAATTGGTAGGGAGCTTGCATGAATTTTCATTACCATATTATGAACCTATCACGAAATTTGCTCATTTAACCAACCCCCTCCCGAAAATTTATAAAACATGGGGGCCAGCAACACGTCTCACCCGCAATTTTAACGTTACGTCATAATGTATACGACTTTTTGACTACAACTGTAAAAAATGTCATTATTACCAACACCAATATAAACATATTGTACTGTTCATGATACTGTTGTGTAAAATTCCAAGAAAACACGGACACGTCCCTTCGTCCTAACCGCAGATACCAAAAAAAAAAAAATACTTTACAAATGCAATTTTTATACTTTTGAAATAAAAACAGTTCAGTTTATTTTTTACAATGACTTGTGTATACATTATAAGCTTTCGTATTAAGGTTTATATTCCAATTTGAATATAAGGTGCCTTTTAGTTATCCACAGATTATACTAATACATTTTCTAGTGTATATAAAATAGATTTTTTATTTTATTTTAATGATGAGTAAATTACATTATCCCATAGCTTAGTGTTGTTCTACGGAATCAAATTAATATACCTATATTTTTATGTATGCATTTTATTTATTGAATTTTTTTATATAATATCTAATAATCTTCCAATTTTCTTATTAAAAAAAAAAAAAAAAATGAATAAATAATCAAATGCCATTTTTGTTCTAATACTTAGAACCCTTGTGCATACCTGAAGTATGTTTAATGTTCAAATAAATAATAATTCATAGAAAACTATACTATTTTTTAGAACTTTTTCACAAATTTCTCTAATACGTTTAATTATTTTTATTGATATAGTTAAATATGTATTGTAATAATATTATTCATAAGACCAGTTTGGTCTTATGGAATAGCAATCTGGGGTCTAGCAAAGCCCTTGAACATCAGGCCAATTCAGGCTTTTCAATCAATTGCGCTAAGGTTAGTAGCCAAAGCCCCCTTGTACGTTTCAAACTCTACCTTACACAACGACTTAAAAATAGCAACTACCACTGAACTCGCCAAAACAATGTACAAAAATTTAAGCACACATAGCAATACTCTAATATCACACATGTCCCTCCTCACCCTCCCAAAAAACCCGGCACGCAGACTAAAGCGTAAATGGTGTAGAGACCTTTTAAATTAATAAAGGAGGTGTTACCTTTGGGTTTCTTCCTCATCACGTTTATCATGCTACTTTATTCTATTTTTTTTTTTATCAAATTTGCTTATTGTAATTATTGTGTATAAATACAGATTGTAAATTGTCTTTCTTAATAAAAAAAAAATAATAATAATAATAATAATAATAATAATATTATGCGTGCGATTGATAAATCGAGGATGTTAAAAACTATAAAATATTTTTAATTGAAGTTGGTAGGTAGGTAAGTATTTTTTTAAAATTGATGTTCAACTAGATATTTTAAAGCCACGGAAATAATTTTAAGTGAACATTCTAAACTCTATAATATTGATGACTTAACAAAATTTAAGCAAGCCCATATTATATTGAGTTGACTTAAATAAAATCGATACAAATCATTTACCGTATTATTGTAATATTAACAGCTAAATATTTACGTATTTTATTGAAATAGGTACCATTATTTTTCAATATTTGATTTTAAGAACAATTTAAAATGTATTTATTTTACCTATGCTACATATTTTGTACAGTCAGGCAATTTAAAATAAATTTAAACTTTTACATATAATCAGTCTTAAAGTATTTATTTATGAAAACAATCAATAATTGTAATAACATTACTATATTTTATATTTTTTGTTGAATGCTTATTTTTTTATTAGATAATAATAATATTATAAGGCGTCGAATTATAAAAAAATATAAATAACAATAATCAACTTCTCATTTCCTCGTGTTTTTAGTACTTATAATACCTATTTGTTAATAATTTTACTTTATCATACTATATAGGTATAGCTTTTAATAGCTCGCATAAATTGTATTTTATATTATTATAATAATAACTATAACAGTTCTAAATGGATTTAGTTCGTAGTAGATACAAGTCCTAAACATAATTCCAAACACGTTGTTAAAATACTGTTCGTGTAAGGCATTACACATTTATTATTTCACCAGAACTTTTAACTTGATGTAACGAATAAGGAAACCGCTATAGTAATATTTCTGTACAGTCGGAATTATTTTACATAATAGCCATAGTATATGTTTAGTAATTACAATTGGATTCACACACTGTGCGTATAATATTATGTATATATATATATATATATGTATTATGTCTGACGTGTTTCGAATGTCGAATTACTGTTACTACCTATAGTGTTCATTTTGTGCGATGAAATTGCACTATTCAAAACACGGTCATTCGAAATACAGTAAGTTTCCTCTTATAATGAAGTCTTTGGAGCGTTTTCAGATTTTGGGAAACATCGAAGTGATATACTTACCTATCACAAATAATGTGGATTTTCGGAAAAATCCTTATTGCATCTTGCATATGTATATATTATATTCGGCACCATTGGGACCTAAGTAACTTTGTTGACATATTCATACTGTCTTGTTTCATACGTGTGTGCAAATGTTATATATTATTATATTGTATATGTCTCTATATCCCCTAGACTAAAGGCTGCGATCAAACCGCAATATGGAGGCAGATGACGCTTGAGTGTGTAATAACACTAATAACGAATGTTATTTTCTTTCATGTCCAGACAAAAAGTTTAATTTAGTATTTCGACGATACAAACCTCAGAGGAAATAAAACAAATGCCAACAAACATTATACTAGCATAGTTCGTCGTCATGTTTACCTACGATGTATACTACCCAGACATATTAAGATGATATCGCTTTAAATGTATGACTATATAGATACCTACCAAGTATTACTGGAACTATATTATAATAGTCAAAAAAGAAAACATAATATAATATATTATGTAAAAACTAAAGTACTTTAGGTAGGTACATCACTCTAATATATTTTGAGCTATCAAACGTCTATAAGATGGTATATCTAGTTATTATCATCAAAAAGGTTTAACATTTTTATTCAGCTTGTGTACGAACCTACTTGATGAAAATATTATCATCGTTATTTTCGAATAGGTACTATATTTTTTTATTATAAAATAAATTTTAATGTAAACATTAAAAACACAAATGAAACGGATAATCGGTTGATTTTAATTTATTTAAATTCTATAGAACGTTTTTATGACTGAAAAAAATTATATTGACTAAATTGGACTAATTTTATTGAAAACCCTTTGTGGGAAGATAATTTTTACACACACTTTTTTCATTAGTACCTACCTAAATTTAATCTAGAAATGTATTAGAGTGCATATACATTGTCTATGACTTTTAAACATGCAACGTGTTAGATCTGTAAGGATGTAATTTACTGTTTGTTATACTGACTGATAAATGATAATATGCATTTTTTTTCAATTTTAGCAGTGGCGCCGAAGTATTTAAAATATACTATGACATCGTACATCAAATCCCCTCCCTCGTCAGAATCTAATTAGAAATAGTATTTATAAACTACTCATGACAAATGCAATATGCATAAGTACTACCTATATTATTGCACAGGATAATATTGTATATACTATAAACTAAGATTATTAAAGTAAAGAGTACCTATGACTTTATATTTATACCGTTGTCCGAATTTACTTCATGGTTTTTTTGTTCATTCTGATAAATATAATATTTATATTTTAATTCAATATTTCCACGCTAGTCGCTAGTTAACAATTTCTTTTTGTCATAATAAACTATATGTAGCACAATTGCAAGATATTTTATAATTCGTAAAAGCTTATTAAAATTACCTTTTTTCTAAATTATAACTTTTATTTTTATTTATACTTTACCTACCTTTACAAATGTATAATTTTTGGTTGGAATAATTTCGCGGGTTGAGCACGTTTGCCTTATATAATGTCCAATTGCAGCAATTGTTATACCGTAGTGATAAATAAATATTTTTTGAACATTTGAAACACACACAACAAAGTTTTTGATTGTAAATATAGATTATTTTTAATTCATTTTTATTTTACTTCTTATTAACTACATTAATTAAAACATTGAGAAAAAATACTCGTAATCTCATCAGGATTTAAAAATGTAGGTGCTTGAAATTAATTTTATGAACAATTTTTCTGAAAAAAAAAACTATGTTAGGTATTGAATGCTTACAAATGGTTTAATTAAAAACAGTCTTAAGCTTACTGGTTCTTATTGCATAACAAGTTTAAAAAGTATTATACGACAATAATATGCAGACAAAAAATTAAAAAAAGGTGGGTAAGTGGATGTCGCTCTTCTGTACAGTAGATTACAAGTGGGTCACTGTATAATGGATGATATTAAATTTGAATTCAATGATATAATATCATTGTATAAGAAAAACGATTCTGAGCGGAGACGGTATGTCAGTCTAGGTATAAGACATAATATTATATAGTCTATGGTATTAAAAAAAAAATTGACTTATAATAAATTCCAAATTAATCATATCATAATATCTATTAGGTACTTATAACGCATTATACATCAACAACAAACCGTGATACTATCGCATAGATATATAATAGTATATTTTAGAAGTTTCAAGTATAAAGTATATCGACGAATAATATTATACAATCACAACAAAATAACTAAAATAATTATTCTAGGTTTTTAATATGTAATTTCGTTCAAATTTGAACTTAAAATGACTATAAAAATAAACTGTGTAAATGTATTTTTAGATTTTTTGGTAACAGAATTAATTATTAACGTTGAATCTTGTTTTAAATTTTCAATTCTTAGATATAAAAGTTGAACATTTTATAAATTTTTAACTACAAAATAATTATTCAAATTAAAATTTGATACATTTTGTCAAAATTCGATCTTTAAATGCTTATAAAAAAAAAATTGTGCATATGTATTTTTAATATTTTTCAACTGATATTGTAACAATATATCAGGAGCTTTGTATTAAATTGTTACACTTTTTGGCCCAACAGATAAAACTTTATTGATATTTATAGAAAAAAAAACTAAAAAAATTTAAAACTAAAAATGTCCGTAAAGAGCTTAAAATAAGTCAAAATATTTTGAAAATGTTATGGTGTATAGAAAATGCTAATATAAACATTCAGTCAAGATTTCATGTATCTACGGTCGTTTTTTTTAATGTTACACCAAAAACCAAATTCAATTTTGTGAAAAATCGATTTTGCGTAAAAATTCCCGGTTTTCCTTAATTTTTCATTGGTTTTTCTTGGCGCTTTTAATATTACTGGGAATTTTAAATTTTGACCTCCCCAATGCACCAACGATATTCACTTTCCAATCGAACAAGATACTGAAGTTGAAAATCGAGGCATTATTTCGACTACTTATCGTGTACACAGACACAAAAAAAAATTAAAAATTAAAAAAATAAAATAAAAACACACATCATTGTAAAATCAATACATTCATCGTTCCACTCAGAATCTAAAATCGTTACCTACAATCGAAATGTAATGTATAACATGAATTAAATAAATTATAGTGGAATATAAAATGTAAAATGTTCTTATAAGTCTAATATTTATACTTTAATTTAGCCACGATTGGCCATCATTAAATAATAAAAAAATAATGTCAATGACTTTCGAAAATTTTAAATGACGCTTAAAACCAAATTTTTATTCGAACTAATTTTTATAAATATTAAATTATAAATTGAATAATATGAGATCCGTAAGTTTGATTGAATATTGTATTTGAAGGTAATTTTTCGCAGTTTACTCAGGGGCGTCATTTGTGGGGGGGGTCAGGGTGTGCGGTAGCACCCCTTATTTTTTAAATACTTCCAATTGGCTTGCGCCCTGCTGAAGCCTAAAAATAATGCACGAGCCACGAATGCACAATTATTAATATGATTAAAATTAAATTGTATTATAATTTTTAAATTTTATATTGACATTTTATCAATATTGGTATTTGTTATACTGTCAATCATGATTACAACTTTAAATTACATTATTTGGTTATAAACAAATATCGTGTTATCAATGAATTCAGTAAGCAATAGATAAGGTAACGTCAATAACATGGTATCACCATAGATAATAAAGAATGGTGGCCATTTGTGCTTATCATACGGGAATGAATAAGAAAATATTTTGAGATTATAGTGGTATAGCATAACAGTCAACAGATTACATTTCATTTCACATTGCTACATTATAAAATACATACAATTTATTATTTTACAATTTCACTATTAAAATGAGTGAAAAAAGAAAAGGCGGCGCTTTTTGTCAATGAGAAAAGAATAAGAAGTTATTATTAGCAGCTAGTTCTTCTTGTCACAATATTGCAAGCATGTTTAAAAATAATTAATTATTAATTATATTTTAGTATCTTAATTGATATTTACTATTTATTTTGATGCAATGATTCCGAATTTATTCGGTCCATAATGTATAGAAATAATTGAAAACAGGATAATGCACGTTTGTATATCTATTTTTATATGGCCTGGTGAAATTTCAAAATGGCCTGCTTGAAACCTCGCACACCCGAAAAAAAACCTGAAATGACACCCCTGAGTTTACTTTTAGTCTGAGATGTTTAGAAAAACTTAAATTTATAATCTGACCTTGTTTTCAACAAGCAGTTGAGTATAAATAAACCATAGTTCCAAACCAGATTCTAATACAATATGTTTATGGTTTTATAAACACGACTTATAATCTGCTTTGAATAGTTGACTAA
>NC_042493.1:10767124-10808983 GCF_005508785.2 Acyrthosiphon pisum
AAATCTGTTCAAGGGTAAAATTTAAAAAGTTTTAGTGGATCTTTTGAGTGTAGGAACAACAAATGCCAAAATAATATTGAAAAATAACAGTATGTAAAGTAGTCTAAAGAGTAACGCGCATGGCTAAATCGAGCTCAGCTAAGTATCATCTATGGTTTAAATATACCTAATTTATTTCTTTAAAGTCTGATAACACAACAACAATTTAACACACACACTCATGATTAGCTTAACACATACATACGATATTTGTATTTATTATTCGCATATTTAACATAGAGAACCCATCAATTGGCTTTATCGGATTTTATATACTAACTGGATTGTTTTGCTTTTGGTGATAAGCCAGATATGGTGTTCTTTATTTTATGTTTCCAAAGATTCAATTGCTATCCAATCTATTTCGTCAACATTATCTAGGTTTACGGGTACGTTTTTAGATGCGTTTTATTTTGTAATGGTATTTCGATTTATTATAGTGATGGGTGCTGGCAGTGTGTTATTCCGACGAATGCATTGTGTACATCAGTTTCATTTTCACCCTAAAGCTAGGCGATTGAAATTTCATTTTATACTCACTTAGAAATAGTGCTGAGAGTGGAAACAGTCAATATATACCTGTGTGGACAACTAACCTAAATTATTAATTCCGTCAAAAATTTGAACCAACAAAATATAAATAAATTGAAAACAAACCTACATAAATAATGTGCTATATCAAAATTTTAAAAATTGAATATGTGTTAAATACTATATTATTACACAGGGTGTATCTTATGTCATTGTAGGCGAGAGTTTTTTTAACGATTATAGATCGTTGACATAGAATTTCGTTAAAACAAAAATAAAACGTGTTTGTTTATTTTTAACAGGAAATGTTTAAACATGTAGGTGTACCATTAGCAAAATTAACTTTATTTTTTCAAATGTTAACTACTATAATATAGTATTATATATATTATATAATATAATATTATTATTTATTAATGGATTCTGGTAAAGCTTTTTTTTATGAAAATGTTGATAGTCAAATCATCAATTTTGGTTCACTAGTTTAACAACTATGGTCCTCTAAAGTTTAGTAAAATATGCATTAATACTTTTAATTGAAATAATTGGTTTAAGTTTAATTTACAAGAGCTAAATAATTTGTTCTTATACTCGTAACTAACTTTTATAACTTGAAATTTAAACCATAAGTTCTATATATTGGTAGGTATGGCATGTAAAGTATGAATTAAACAGTTGAAATTTTCAAAGAATTGTTTAATAATCGTAATTTAAAATAAATTATTTGGAAGATATTTAGATAAATAGTCAATATTAATATAGGGTTGTACCTAACTTAGGCTTACTTTTAATCTGAGTTAATTACAGATTTTCAATATTATTATAACAAGAATCAAATAACATTAGGTATTACCTTAGTCCTTAGCCACCTAATAATGAATCCAAATTAATGCTATTGTAATAAAGGATGATAGGAATTTATGATAGGAAAAGTATGAAATAAAATGTAAATGTCCAAAACTAAAAAATTAGCAGGGTTATACATTTCAACTCCTAAATTCATACTTTGCATTCGATACCTACCAATATAGGGAAACTATGTATATGGTTCAAATTTCAAGTATATTCCACTACGAGAAGAACACCACAAAACATTGCACTTTTTTCATTACACAATTTTTTTTTTAACCTCTATATATATACCTAAGGCATTAATATCAACAATCGAATACCATTTGCTAATTTACCATTATTACTTTAGCTACCTTATAAAGAATCCAAATTTATGATATTGGAAAAAATGTAACTGTAAAGTAATTAACTACGATTACCTATTATAACAATTTAAAATAATAATACTGATTGATAATAATTTTGATGATTGCATGTTAAAATAAAAATAATGAACTATGTTTGCCAACAATTTTGTTTAAGTTTTTTTTTTTTTTTTGAGAATTTTAACGATTATCTACTTAAGTGTATAAAAAGGTAGTTATAAGAAAAAAATTATTTAGCTCTTGTAAATTAAACATATACCAATTATTTCAATTAAAAGTAATAATGCATATTTTACTAAATTTTAGAGGACCATAGTTAACAAGCTAGCGAACCAAAATTGATGATTTGACTACCTATCAACATTTTCAGAAAAAAAAGTTTTACCAGAATCCATTAAGAAATATAGTAGTTACCATTTGAAAAAGTAAAGTTGTTTTTACTATTGGTACAACTGCATCTTTAAACATTTTGAAATTGTTATAAAAAAATTGCCCATTAAAAATAAAGAAACAAGTCTTTTTTTCATTTTAATGAAATTCTATGTCATCGATCCATAATTATTATTAAAAAACCTCACGTACAATGACATTAGATACACTCTGTATATTTTCTATAGTAAGATGATATTCATTCGACTAGTAGACTATAAAGTTTTAAAATAGCAAAATTTTACTTTTTACCAAAAAATACACAGTTGTTGGATAAGTGTTCATCAGCATATTATCAGAGTTTATAATTAGTTATTATATTTCATTGTTGTATTCAAACGTTGAAAATAAAATATAATAATTATTACAGATTTTTCAAATTTAATTACAGCGAAGAAATAAAAAAACAAACAAAAGCCTCTCTCTTATATTCGGCCTGTGGGTGTTGAATGCACCTCAACTTGAAGCGCTTATAACGTAATTTTACCTATATTATAAAATATTAGTATTTATAAATTCCTATAAAAAACACTTAAGTATTTGTATTTTTTTTGTTCAATTATCAAGCTCTTTTACCTAGCATGACATATTTGTATAAACACTTATGAAAACATCTCAAAATTTTGAGTTCCTTATAATACTTTAGAATTATTCTAAGTATTTTGAAAATTTCATTGAACACAGACACCGATCATTTTGAGTATCAGTGGAATGTCTTAAGTTCTCACGATTAATATTTTATGGACAAAAACAAAATAACTAATATCGTTATAATATTTCTATTAAATATTTATTCAATTGCATCGATATTTGATTTTCAAAGTTTTAAATCTAAAAAAAATAATTTGATAGTACACTGAACTTTTATTTTTAATTCCCGTAAGAAAAACTGATTAGAAATTTTGTATTACATTTTCACGATTTAGGTAATAATATTATATTTTTTTATGAACTTTTGATTACCTACAATATAATTTGCAAGTTATTTATCTTTATTTTAATAATATTGCTCTCAAAAAAAAATACTAAGAAACTTATATTATACTTCAAGGTCTTTAATAAAATAATACATTTTATTAACATAAATTAAAAAAAAAAACTATATAAAATTTAAAATGTTTATAAATAGCTCAAAAAATACAAAATATTTTTTAAAAATATTATATATTCAGTGAAAATTCTTTCGATCTATTTATTAGGCTAAAATTAAATTAATTCTGTCATATACTAGGGCTGTGTAAAAATTTAGGTTTTTATTATTATTATTATTTTGTTATTTTCGGTTCTTTTAAAAATTATTAGTATCATACCTTCAGAAGCTATTCTTACTGTTGATAATTCAATAATATTTCATTCTCCTAAATGTGAGTTTAGTCACACAAAAAAAACTTGTTTTATTAGAGCTAATATATTTATCACTCCACATAGAATCTAAAATAATAACATGATTAACCTTGTAATAGATTTTCATTTCATAGAAATGAAAACTATTCCACGGGAAATAATTCTAAAAAATAAACCAAATTATGATTCAAAATAAATATTTTTTTTTGATTTCTCTGAGAATTAAGTAATATATAATTCCTAAACTTATATTTTTATACAGATATATTTCTTTAGTTTTGATAATTTTGTGCCATGTATCAAAAGACAAAGGTATTGTTTTTGTTAACATCTATTCATGCATCTATAATAGGTATGTCTACTTCTACCAACATGATTTCTAATTCATGTTATTATCGTAGAATAAAATCAATTTTAAAAAGAAAGTGGTAAAAGGGTAGTGTAAAGGTAGTAATATGGAATATGGTATTTAGAATGGTGGGAATGGTATTTGTATTGGAAACCAGTTTGATAATATATTAGAATATTAGAACGAGAATATAATTAGTTGGGGCATACGTGTAAATGATTTTATTCTACAACAAGGTATTATAGTTGTCTGTGATGGGGGATATAATTTTACCTTGACTTGATTTGTATTGAGATATTATAATATTATCCTATCATTTATATTTTCTTTGTTATGACTAATTGATTGCTTTATCCAACACCTCAATGTTTATTTATAAGTATTTGTTTTCTTATTTGATATATATAATACCTCACAACTTATTTATAAGAACACGTATTCGATGTTTGATAATCGTGGATGTAGTTTTAGGATGTTTTTTAAGTATATGAATGTTATACTATGATCAGAACACAATACTTCAAAGAACCCGTCCAAATAGATATCCATTCGAACACTATCGAATGTCTTTTTATTCTATTGGTAAGGTATTCCGATCACACTATAAGTTCAATACTCAGGATTATTATTGAATATTATGTTTTTCTCCTTATAATATGTTTAGTACGACAATACTTCAAAGAACCCGTCCAAATAGATGTCCTTTCGAACACTAACGAATGTCTTTTTATTCTATTGGTATTTTATTCTAACTATATTATAAATTGAACACACAGGATATGTGTAATGTTGATTTTTTACCTTTTGAGGATGTAAATGAACAGGTGTTGTATATATCATAAAGGGATTTGGTATAGGTAATATGTAAATAAAAATATAGTTTGTTTTGTTTAAATTATTATAAATTATGAATATGAAACCAATAAGACCATACGTGATATTTTGAAAATTAATGTAATAATAATTATTAAAAGTCAAAAGTCAAATTTAATTATTAAATTTGACTTTTGAACGTTTAATAAAGAGATGATAGAAATTTACGTAGTTGGAAGGATAGAGCGAAATGTCGTGTCTTCGATGTTGAATGGTGTAGGTCTCGCGTACTCATCCACTTCTGATGGCTGTCTCGTATGGCTCTCTGCAGAGAAGCATCGTACCCGTAGAGGTACACACTGCTCTGCTTGTGGAGATGGACTGGATGGTGTTCTGGCGTGCTGCGTTGTTTTTATATAACTAGTTTCGTCCCCTCTTGGATTATTGGTACGCAGAATCCAATGTGCTGGCCGCCTGGCGCTGTAGTTCAGGCGTTGTGCGTCTTCCATGATTGTAATGAAACTTGCGTATTGACTATTGCCGAATAATTATTATTGTATATTATTGTTGTATATTATTGTTGAGGTAAGCACACATTATTGTGCTTGTTATTTATTCTGATAGATGTATAACTTTTATACTTGATGGTTTGCTTGTTGATGAGTGATTGCTTGTGACGATTCATTGGTCGATATGGGCTCGCTTGAATGGTGCTTGATGTATGGTTCGTGTTCTTGTATGCAATGCAAATGGTGTATGAAGTAATCATAAGTCATTAAGTTTGCAGTTTGACATTCTTAATACTTTGCACTTGGTTCGTGTGCTTATTTTCTTCTTTCTACCGTTGGCATTCGTGTATTAATTTTATTGCGTTTTGTATTAAATGCTGGGTGCTGGCTAGATATTTAGATTCGAATGAGTGTGTTGTCTTAATGGACTTGTTGTTATAGACAATTGCATCATCTGGTGTATGTATAATAGGTAGAAATATAATATATTACATTATACCCAGTTTGTATTGTATATTTGGCTCATATGTAAAACATCAATACATTATCCAATGTGGGCAAAACAAACAGAAGAAACTAGCAACCATTTTAATCATTTAATACTATTTATTGTTGTTAAAACTAGACGATTTTCTCAATAACAGTTTGATATAATTATATAATATTATTGAAATGAACGAGAATGCTTAAAAGTTTCCCCTAAAAAAATGGTTCCTTCAAGAGAAATACTCATTTAAAATGGTGAACATTATTCATAATCTATAATTTTACTTACAACATTTTTCCCAGTTCGTAAACAGTTATAGTAAATTACTTGTAAACTGTGGTTTATTATTGTAACTTACTGAACGTAGTAAAAAAGTTGCCTATGTAATGTAATTGTATAATTTTGGTATTGTACTTGGTAATTGCTGGACAAAATTTGAAATGAAACTTTTTAAACCAATAATTAATCAGATTTAATAATATTTAATTTTTTAATATTGTTAATCTACATTTTTTTACGATTTCCGAACAATTATATGTGTAAATTATACTGTAATTATAATTTCCAGGTACTGCATTTTATTACCTAGTTATATAATTTGTCCAAGATGTATAGTTCTTCTGAAGCTTTAAGCCAAGACGATACATTATCGTAATATTTCGTTATTTCTTCAAATACCATCCAAAATCTTTGCTTTTCAGAATTTTTCAAATCTTTAATTAATTGTTCAGCCCATTTTTTTGCATCAGAATTAAGTTTTTCTTCCCTTTTGTATATCATTTCCATGTGTTTATCAGACATTTTAACTGCAGCATCATTTATTGAAAATCTAAAAACCATATGATTTTTTAAATAAGTATTTTTTTTCATCAAGTAACATTATTCTCATATTATTTTTGATAAAACAAACAATGAAAAACATATAGATACATGTTTTATATTTTTATTTATTTATTGTACCTATATACAAATTACAAATGTACTTAGGTTGCCACTATAACAATTTTGTAGAATACCTATGTTTATATTAATATTATTATAATTGTGTGAACTATCTTATATTATATTTAAATTAAAATGGATTTAATTATAAGGACTCACCTATCTCCAAAATGATTAATGAACTCCTTTGGTATTACTTTTATTGGATTATTTACTGCCAACCTAATGTTTTCACTCAATATTTCAGAATAGGTACTTACAATTTCACGCATATTAAAAAAAATTGGCACTAACAACTCCAAAAATGATTTGAGTTCTTCTTCTACAAAGTTTGTATATTTGCTTATCATATCCGTGATGGATTTATTCATATAATTGTTTTTTTCGTGCAATTTCATTTTCAATGCAATTATGTCGGACTCGGAAACAGGTATGAAAGATTCAATTGAAATTTGTTCATTTGAATGTTCAACATTATCTGAATCCTGACTAATACTTGTTTCATTTGAATCAAAATCACTTGATTGTTCTTGAGAAGAAGGAGCCATCCTTATTCTTCTTCTTTCTTCAAACTCTTTTAAAATATCACGGCTCTTATAAGTTAATTTCCTTTCAAATCTGTTATGACTCATTTTAAACTTGGAAAACATTTCATCTCTCACCGTTAGTCTGAAAAAAAATAATTATATAAAAATATTTAAATTGTTTGAAGGTATTACATTACAGTACTTTTGTAGACTTGTATTAAACAATTCCATTGCACTATCGGTAATTTGTTTCTTATATTTTTCAAAAGCCACCTTAACAGTTGAGTTCCATTTACTTAACAATTCACCATCAACATCTTCGTAGTATAAATAATTGAAAAATGTTATACCGTCATTCTCATTTAAAAAAGCTTTGTGTATTATGTTAGACTCTGCCAATACTTTTGAACCTACTAAACTGTATTCATCGTTTGGTTCAACAGGTAATGAGCGTTCCTCGGCCGTTATATATTTATTATCCAGATATATTAACTTTGGAAATTGATCAACAATTAGTTGTCTATTATTATCGGTGGCTGGATTGTTTGACAATTCCATGCACTGTAAATACTTGAAACGTTTCAAATAGAATATTTGATTAATGTCGATTATCTCATTATGGCTTATATAAAATGCTTGTAACTGTGAACTGTTATCCAAATTTTTCAATTCTGAAATATAGTTGCCACTCAAGCTTAAAACATTTAACTTTGTTAAATGATCAAGATTTTCAATTGTTGTTATTCTATTATATGAAAGGTTTAGTTCTTCCAGCTTCATGAGGCAATCGAGGTTTTCGATTTTTTTTATTTTGTTGTGTGACAGTGTCAAACATTGTAGATTTGTAACCAATCTTAACCCAACAATGTGCACTATATTTAAAAGACTCAGATTTAATTTGGTTATAATTAACCAGTCGAATTCTTGTTCCAACGACAGTATGAGGGCGACTTCTTTTGAACATTCATGTTTCAAATATGATTTTTTAATAATCTCAGATGAAATTACTTGTGATTGGTTCATATTTATTCCACTAAAAGTGAAACACACTGCGTGACAATCAAACTGAAAATATTTATTTGTTTATATGGGTAAATTAAGATCGCTGTTATACAACTTACTGAGGAAAACTAATATTATTGAATATAATTAAAAATCAATTCACTTCTTAGTTACTGTTAAGTATTCACCGATTTTTTTTCAGTTGTGTTCAACAAACAATGTTTGACTTAAAGGGTCTAGGGTCTATATAGAACGTTCCCTGCAAACCCTCAATATGAAATTGTTATCTAAACACAATCATTACATTGTTATTGTTACAATAAAATCATTACCATGGTAGTTTAGAAATTACACAATAGAATTGTAAATTAAATTTGCATTATTTAATCAATTAAGTATGAAAATGTAGAACATATTTTGTCCGCAATTATAATATTAAAATTAGGTACCTAAGCAGATTTAATTTTAATTTTTTTTAACGTTGAAATGATAAATCATAACTTTGACACGTTCTTCGATGTAATGCCTATAGATAAAATATACATAGTATAATATACCAATTTAGAGTTCACATAAAATGTCCACAAATAAATATTATTTTAGTGTTGAATAACCACATCTTAAATGGTTATCTTTATATTTTCAAAACAGTAAATCACTCGCTTTACATGAAATTAAAGTATAGTATCCGTGTACAATCTTCGTTGTTCGTTCATTTAGGTGCTATGTACGTGTTCGATTAAATCAAAACGGGCAATAGGTACCTTATTTTATTATTTCCAAGTAGTTAAGGCACACAAATTGTACCCAAGAACTTAGAAAAGGATGGTGAATTACTTTTTTGGCACAAATAAAAGTCAATGGACAGTAAAATAAAAGTTATAAATTGTATAAATACTTGTATAACCTGTTAAGTCAGGACACAATATTGTACATATATTTAAATATATCTACGATACGGAAAAAAAAATAGTACCTCATCCCACTCCTCTTCCTCGTTGTTATTTTCCTGTTATAGATACAACATATGGTCTATAGTCTATACTATTCGGTAATAATGCTATGTTATTAGGTTAATACTTTTGTTTAATCCTATATTATGTTGTATGGTCAGGGAAACAGACCATTGGGCAGAACACCAACAAGATAAGACAACCAACCACTATATTTGGCAACATTTACTTTATTCCTTATCTGGCCACTATTAGACTGACACTCGCGGTAATGTTGATAAATTTACTTCCTTTGCATAAAACCTGATGTAACTTATAAGCTTCAAACCATTTGAAATACTGCTGTCAGCTGATTGTGTTTTTAGAACAGATTCTGATAATACGGCGACAATTAACCATATATATATATATATATATATATTATTCCAGTTATGATGAAGAATATAATATATAAAATATTATGTTTCATATAATAATATAAGGCACTTAGAGTACAACGACATTCGAATTTTTTTTTTAATTTAAATTATTTATAATAAAACAGAGCTTTCCAAATCACTGGTTGCGGAAGTTACTAGCTGGTTCTTACACTTCATCTACTAAATGTGCTAACATATCAAACTAATACATTGTTGATTAAGTTAAAAAGTATTAATCATGGAATCATTAACAAATTAATATTGATGTAAAGTAGGTAATATGAAAAAAAAATAAGTTGTATTTGTTTACAAATATATTTATTATTATAGATCAATCTTATAAAATATATTCACTTAAATTAATTAATTTAAGAATAAAAATAATATTTGAGATTTTAGTATTAGTTCCCGAGAATAGTAACGACCTCGGTATAATACTTTTGGAGTAATTGGTTTAAAAAAAAAAAAAAAAAAAAGGTACCTATATAGTATAATCTGTAGGCCTTAGTCAATAGGCATTAATAATTATCTATTCATCAACCGATCATATAAATCAAACAATACATACCAATTTTATTATAATAGAGTTTCTGTTTATTTTACTTGACTTGACTTCCACAATGATTGAGGTTAATCACTAGAGCAAAATAGAGCGAGCCTAAGTAAAAGGAAAAATGTTGTATTGATGTTGAAACAAATAAATCATCATTTTTAAATCCAGTAGGTACTATAATAATAATTGTTAGAGAAATATGCAGTTAGTTTAATAAATTACAATACGCACTATATTTTCTATTACCTATATAGTTATTTATCTTTATTATTGTTCTATGTTAATTGTATAAACGATAAAATTTAATGCAAATAAAAAACCGTAAAATAAATATAACTTTATATACCTAATTTAAAAGAAAAAAAAGGCATCATAATAACAAAAAATATGATGTATTAGGTATATAATTCTCTAGAAACGTGAGCTGTTTTATGTTAAATGTCAACCATAACCTGTGCCTGTGTCCAGTAACCAGTCACGTGACCAATAAAATTAATTTGTTTTTGTGTAATAAAGATAAACAAATTTCACCTTAATTATATTCTCTAAATTAGTTTTATAGTTGAAATGACTTATTTTTTAAACTTTCATATGACACTGTTCGTATTGTGTAATATAATGTAATAGTAAAAATATAGCAAAATAATTTTAATTGTATCATTAAATGCAATAATAGTTAGTCAGGGTTTTACAGGTATAATTTATCTGCTAATAAATAAACAGAAAATGTTATAAACAAACTTGATGAAATAGGGCCAGAGTATATTATATTATTATAGCTTATATTATTACTCTTGGTGCTTTTTATATTCTCATTATACACATAGTTTATTTTTTTAGAAGATGGTTGAGCAATTTTAAGTAATAAACTATTATGAACGTTTTGAAAAAAAAAACTGTTCAGGTAATAAAAACTAATTAAATTACGGTAACGTATATACTGTTGTACAACACCCGCGGAGTATGATATATAATATTATAATATTATTATACCATACGAATTATTATCCTGTGATTTCTGAGCATTTTTTTTGTTTTTTTTTTAATAATGTGGTAATGGACTTTTTATGATCTCCACTACGGGAAAAAGTGTGATCGCAGATTCCTTTAATGCACGTATAATTAATAACTATAATATACAGTTGTGAAACTAAGAGGATTCGAAAGAGCGGTCGTTTCAGTATATAAATATGCTTGGGGCAGTTGGGTGAGAGAGCAGGGGATACATTTTTTTAAGATAAATAATATTATATAAACCTAATGTGTGGAGTTAAATTTTAATATTTTAAAAAGAAACCTTAAACAAATTGTTCAGATGGTATGAATCATTATACCTATATTGATAAATTATAGTAACCAACCGGACAATCGTAGAGCGTATTGAAAATCATGTGTTGCAATCGAAATACCTTATAAATGTGATAATATAATATATGGCGCAGAATTAAAAGAAAAGTCTGTCGGTGAGGAGGGGCGGGGATGAACGTTTCAGTCTTGGATCAAACGTTTCAAATATCACCACTAAATATAATATAATGTACTGTACCTTCCCATAACTATGGGATTTTACTATGAGTTTGTAGATAGACACGTACAATGGAACTTCTGAGGATCTTGTGATCTCTACAAATTGTTTTTTTTTCGAATAAAAAAATATACGTACCTCTATCCATTGCAATAACAAACTGATGATATCCATATAAATAAAAAATGAAAACACTATTATTGAGATTAAATCGATGTTCCTGTTTTATATTAAATGAGAACGATAAATAATGAATAGCTATCTAATATTATTTGGTCTTCGAAGAATACATTAATTATTTAATTAATTCATATATTATGATATTCTCTTTTTAAATAAGAGTAAGTGCAAATATAAATAGCAAATATGTACTCGTGTGTCAGAATTGAATAAAATAAATAATGAAGGTCTACGAATTTGTTAACATTTATAAATATTTAAAATCACTAAATTATTAAAACCACCAAAAAAGTCGAATATATAAGTTGACATTTTACTAAAACAGACAATATTTACAATACACATAGACATTACAAAGGCAACTTTGAAAATTTTATTTATAATATTTTACGATTTAAAAGTGAAAGAATAACCTAATTTACCCTAACATTCAATAATTTAAATTCATAACTTGATTTTGCATCGGACCTTTAATTTTCAATAATATATTTTGAAAGATTAATTTGAATATACCAAAATTTGTATTATTAAGTTCATCTACAAAACATGCTCATATTTATTTTTTATATGAAATTATTAAATATTATATACGTAACGTAACCTAAATTTTAAAATTAAAAATAATACATTTAACAATAATACATAGTACTCAACATTCACTTAATTAAGGATTCAATTATAAATATTATCTACTGTATATTAATGACACCAAAACAGTAGTAAACTGAAATAATAACAATTATAATAATAATTATAATAATAACAGCCATTTCACATACGGTGGAATAAAATGATAATGATAATTGATAGACAAACATTTGCGAATATTATCTTGTTATAACATATATGACTAGATGCAGGTACAACACAAACATTGAACTTATCAAAATTAAACAAATAACCGATTTTCAGCCACACCCATAATATTGAAACTCCACTAGAAAAAAATGTAATATACTTATATATATTATATTGTACCTACGTCAAACACGTTATTAATATATAACCTACATTACGTACCAATTGGACACAAAAAAATACACCCACCCACGAGGATATCATGTCAAAACAACGACTGCTTGCCACTTCGTCTAAAAACGCCGACTGCAAGCACGACATAATATTAATATTATTGGCCAACGCAGAATGTATAATACCTAATATCCCCAAAATAAATGTACGTCTTCCATGTCAACTGGCCCATATTATTATTGTTTCCCATCGGGACCCCTTGAGAACTCTTATAATATAATATAATACAAGTAGGCGTCATCGTCAGTACCGTTCAATCACGAAAGATATTATTGACGAAAAAAATCGTAAGAAATTTAAAAAGAATAATAAAAGAACAAAAAACCTTGTCCAATGTCGTAAATCAAAAATAATAATATGGGTATGTGCACTCAACTAGTCCGTATCAATCTAATAGGGGCACGTAAGTAACTGAATAACATTCCAGATAAAATAGTCTATGAAATATATTTCTTACAAAATAAGCTCCCTTTATAGTATATGAAAAACAAATACATAGTATAATAATATAAAAGTCTGTTCAGATCTGTCAAATGCAAATACGTTGTAAGGTTCTGAAAGTTCACTAAAAATTGACTTTGTTCACGTAGATGTTTTTTTTTTTTTTTTAAGAAACGTATTACAGTTTACGTCCTTAAAAATAATTATGAACACTAATTACAACTCACAACTGGTCATTCATTTTAATTATTTATATTTTAGAATTGTTTAAATATAAGTTAAAGAGTAAATGTATTAAAATGTTATTTTTTTACGTACAGGTAGTTGTCAATTAGCATAAAAAATGTAAATAATCTATTAAAATATAATAACATTACCTGAATCAAATCTAACCAAGTTGATTAAAACCAAAGCACAATAATTAAATTATACAAACATGATGTCAAATATATTTTTAAAGTGAAAATATTGCTGTTATCGTTTATTCATTGATTGAAGCAATATGAAAGCAGTTATTATTAATATCGCAAAAAAAAACAAAATTTAATTTTTAGACTCAATATTTTCCTAATCTTATAGTTTTGAATCAATAAAAAAAAATATTAATAATAAAAAAGGTGAGCAAATGGGTACCGGTCTGGTTTTTTTATTAGGTTAGGTTAGGTTAGGTAAAAAACGAGTGAAGACAATCTTTCAGACCATATAATATTACTAAAAGTAATATATAGTATATAAGTACTATATAAATATATTTATGATTTTATTGCTACCTATTATAAAGTGATTTATTTTGGTACCTATTAGACATTATAGTAATAGAGTAGGTTGAATTAGTTTTTTTTCCAAAAACATTGAATTTTATAATGTCATAGTTCTGTATAAAATTTAATAATGTACGTCAATTTTCTAGTCCCCACGATTAATATTTTTTAAATACGACAAAATAACTAAGATCTTTATTCTTCTTTCAAACAATTTTTAATTGCATCTAAATTCAAATTTAAAATGTCTATAAAAAATAAAACTTCACTTACACATATAATATTATTATTTGTTTCAGCATATTAAACTACTTAATAGAAACCTTATATTAAACTTTGAAGCCTTAGCTATAAAAATTTAACATTTCATATATTTTTAGCCATAAAAAAATTACAAATTTAATAAGAATAACTTAATATTATGTGAAATCTTGTATACAATTTTCAAGCATTATTTTGTTTTTCCCGGTCATTTTAAAATATACTGGGAACCTACTTTAATCTTCCAAAGTACCAACCAGATTTAATTTTCCACCAGAAACCACACTCAATATTGAAAATCGAAGCATTTTTACTACTCCGATAGGTGATGACAGACACAAAAATAAATAAAACAATAAACAAACACGCATGACACATCATCGTAAAATCAATATATTCATCGTTCCACTTTGAATATAAAACAATATCAGCACCTACATACGTTAGAAAAATAATAGAAATATGTTGAAAATTATTTAAGATTTGAATCATACAACATACAACTTTGAATTAATTAAATAAGTTGGTCTAATAACAAATTAAATTGAGAAAAGTAGCAAGGTAGGTACTAGAAAATGTTAAATAAAAATATGTTGATAACATTTTAATATATTATTACCACGGTATATTATAGTAGCTATAATATTATACCGTGATTATTATAACACTTTAGGCGGGTTTCCTCTATACACGTACGCGTGTACGTGCATACAAATCCTTTACTGTGATTGGTTGGTTAGGAAGTTACCACACGATTAACCACGATACCGTGTTGTTGGACATAACTGAACATTTTTCGTGTAGGTACACAGGAAACATGTATAATGGAAACCAGCCTTCTATTTATCAAACTTATTATATCAATGTAAATGCCTTTATTAATAGATTCATCAATTTGTCAGTCGAATTGAATTGTTTGTTATTGAACTGATGTGGGTTGTAGTTTGAAGATCTCTACATATTATTATTTAAAAAAATAGTATAATAATATACTATAGAAAAAAATATCTAGCTCCCACGGTTAACATTTAATTATTTTTTTTTTAGTTACAAAATACAACATAATAACTAAAATCGTTATATTTTTAACTCTACATATTATATTTGTGGTGATATGATTTGAGTATTTCATATTTCACTCAGCAAAAATTAAGGAAAATATTGTAATAAAAATGTTGTAACCTTAAGTATGAATATTTATCATTTTATGAATGTTAACTACAAAATAATATGGATATTTTCGTTATTTTTCAGATTTTGTAAAAGTTAATTTTAAATAGTTATAAATAAACACAAAAAAATGTGCCTATTCAATTTTAAAAAATCCACATCTTTGTCACTTATACATTATAAGTGCACTCAAAATATAAATTTAAAACAAATAAACTAGTTACAGTTTTTCAAATATTTGTCCACATTTCTTAGTAGTTTACTATATTACGGTAGTAGGAGTATACAATATTTATCAATTCACAACTTTTAACACTAATAGGTATATTATAACAAAGTACATTTTTATAACATCATATTATATACTTAAAATTTTGATTTACAAAATTAAAAGATTCCGAAGTAATACAATAAAAAATAATAGTTTTTTCGACATTAAAATATTATGGTAGTAAAAGTAGATATCAATAATGTCAGCTATCAATTTAATTTAAACTTTAAACTTTCTAACCAAACTCCTCTACTACTTTCATTTTTACAATATTAAAATGTCAAAAACTAAAATTTTTCTTTTTAAAACGGTTTTTTTGTTGTGACTAAGCGGTGAGATATTATTCATCCACTGATTTTTAGAAAGTTCTCATTATAGGTATTATTTAATGTACATAAAATATATTTCATACTCTGACAACAAAATAATGTATGATTTTTTTTTGATCACTTATTAATTATAGGTATATGTAAATGTCACAAATACATTATAGACATTCTTATATGGACAATAAGATAAAATGTGTTTTAGTTTTAAAAATCACAGTTTTAATGCCGCCGTGCCGCTTATATCTCCCAACACTTTATCTAAAGGTCTATCGTTGCAACGTGGTAGTCAAATGTGAATGGTCTGCTGACAATCTTGTGCATGACTTTTGAAAAGTAAGCGCTGGGTAAAGTTTTTAATTAAGTAAACTGAATGTGGCCTAGAGTGACTATGGTTGATTTGCATTGTAATTAATAACGTCCAGTAGATGAATAATATTTTTACATGGAATATTAAATATATAAATTGTATTCAAATTAAAAAAAAAAATTGCATATTTAAAAATAATATTTGTGTCTGTTTATAATAAACTAACATAATATTAAAGTTATTTATCGACGAATGAAAAATATTACATTTCGTCGGATCTAATCAGTATTCTGTCTGTGTTTATTTATAATATGTACCTACCTATATTACAATAATACACTCTCAGCAACATTTGTAACCGTAGATCACGTTGCATCAGCATATCAGTATAATTAAAGTAATTTCAACAGAAACAAAAGTGCGAGAGTACAATGTATACCTACGTAAATAGTATACGGCGTACTCTAACTCTGTTGCAAAATTAATAATTAAAAAAAAAGACAAAGAAGCAAAAAACAGGACACGTTACGTTCGTGAGTACCTATGTACTTAAATAGATGAGTTATAAATGCGATGTTATAATTACATTTTTTAAACAATGGAACACTACTCGCACGGAAACGTAATATCACCTAAGCATAGAGTGGATAATGTATTGCAAAAATAAGTTATAAATCATACATAACTAAATCCACTAATATGTCGACTGGAACAAAAAAACAAAAATTAAATTCATTTTTTAAGTATCAACATAAAAAACGGCAAGTGTAATAATTTACAATGTTTGTAATTAATTACTGTAAAACAGCAGTAGTGATATAATATTAGCTATCACTAATATTATTATGCATACGCCGTTTATCGCACGGGTTTTTTTTGCTCATTCTTCTCTAAAAAAATAATGGATGTTTTTTTAGTTTTGTTACGCAGCTAGTGTCCAAAAGTATTTATAATATACAAGGTACGCGCATATTTCAATGTATTAACCATGTTTACATTTAAAGAACATAATATATCAATGGATCGAAGCTGTATAAGTTCTTTAAAAGTGATATTTTATATAATACACCGCTTAAATCGTATTTTATTTATCCATATATTTTGGGACTTTGATATTATTAATCTTTCATTTAAAATCGTATTGATAATAATATTATGATTGTATTTTTGGGAGCACATCACGCTAAACGCCCTTCGGTCAACCTACAGCCATTGCGTCACGTCGCATAAGAATTAAACAAATTAGACAAACTTTCAGACCCTGTTATCTTTCACGTTTTGAACAAAATAAATCATTCTTATATATTATTCCTTGTTATTTATTCGCCACTAATTCTTTCTAATCTGGTTAGACGTCATATCCGTCTACATTTTCTAATTTCATATATACTCTCAACATATGTTCTAACTTTGGATGAACTAAAATCATATTTTGGAAACTAATCCATGTATCTCGTTTTCTCGTCTAATATTTAAGTCAGCTCTTAGTCGACAGTCTTCAGGCACAATCAATTTAATTAAAATTCATTACAAACGTCATTTCAATTAAAGAATAGGTACAGTACCATATGATTCTAAATATATGACAAATACCAATAAATACGAAAATGGAATTTTATCCGATAAAATATTTAATGTTTTATTAACTTTTAATAAATAAACAAATAACAATCACTTATAGGTATCGGAGTAAGTAGTTAGGTTTAAAAACAGCTTTTTAATTCATAAATCCTGGTTTAACTTTTTGTCTCATGAAAATAACTCTGAAAATAAACTTCTTGGTAATTAAATTATATTAAATACCCTGATAGATATCTTGAAATATTTAAATAAAAACCAAATTGTTACATCTCACCTCGTAGTTCCAAGTCACCTCGATTGACGGTACTTAAAATCAAAATTCTTATTTTATTTCCAAAAATAATACTTTGATAAACCGCTATATTAAGATGATAAATGAATAAAAAACAGACCGATAATGAGTTTTATGTATACGGCGGTGCAGTAGCAGACTGACAAGCTGAAGGAATACTGGGATACCATAGGGCTACGAAATTTTCATAAAACTAATTATATGATAAAATACAATTTGAGTTATTATTTAGAGTTGTGTTTATTGAATTTCTTTTTTATCAGACCCCTATAGCGTCATAGCAGCAACCTGTACCTCAAGCATGCCAGTCTTGCTATACTGTATATGACGTCTAGTATTTTTATGGTAATAGTAGTTATTAGATTGTTACGAGTAGGTTACGACTTTTATCATATAACAATTAATATGGCCTAAATATTACCAAGTAAAATGTATTTATATTGGTTGAAAACATCACCTTTTTTAGGTAGGTACATAACGGAGCGTTAAATGTATTGATTTACAAGGATATATTATTATTTTCAATTTATTATTTTGTTTTTTTGTCTGTCGTCATCTTTTGAGACTGTAAAAATACTTTGATTTTATACTCCTACATTTTTTCTGGTTGTAAAAGGATTCTAGTTGGAACTTTGCCCTTTGGGGAGTCAAGAGTAAACAACTCCAAATAGTTTTCAAAAGCGTCGAAAAAATTAAGAAAAAAACTAATTTTTAAGTAATACTAATTTATGACAAAACCAATATTGTTTTTTGTAGTTACTCAAAAACACATAGGTAATTACAGATATTATCACAACATTTTTATACTATATTTTTTATATATTATTATAACATGTTAAAAATATTTTTACTCTTTTTAAGCATTTATAGGAATGAAAAATGTTCAATATTTTATTCCTATCGTGAATAAGACATTTTTCACAATGTCAAAACACTTGAAAATTTTATAATTATAAATAAAAAAATTATTCAGCGTAAATCAATAATGATTTTTATGAAGTTAGAATTTTAACGAAATTTGTGAATTATTATGAGAAATTCATTAAAATTTTCTTTTTATATCTAATATTTGAAAGTTTAATAAAACCTTCCTTTTACATGTTTCATACTTTAACCAACAAATCTAAGAAATACATAAACACAATTTTTGAGATAAAAATATTTAAAGTTTAATTCTGCATACAATTTTTAAACGAAGACTAACAATTGCAGTTTTTTTTTCGTAGGTAATTTAAAAATATTATTAATGGGTATCCACTTGAATCTTTTGAATTATATTATTATATTTTATACACATAATGGCGTTTTAAAATACATTTTTTTTTCCAAAAGTCAACTTAACCTTCTGTATCACTAATATCTAATACCTAGTAAAATTAATAAATTTAACAGTAATACTTTCATAAAATATACTTATTAATATAGGCAGACCATCTTCGTTTATAATAGCTGTTAGTAAATAATGGTTTTATATCAAAATAAAAAAATATATAATAAAATATGCTTATATTATGTACCTATTACTTTTAAACCGCGTAAGACCCATAAGAGTGACAACCTATTGAGTTTCAAGGTTTTGAATTAAAAATAAAAGATTTAAAAGATATAATATTATATAATACGCAAAACGTATTAATATTTTTTATAGTTTTATTTTGACATAGGAAAAATGAAAGTTTTTTGTTTTTTTTTTATGCATTACCTTTTTGTGAAAACTTTTATTTAACTAGAAGGTGCGGTGAAAAAGTTTATCAAAAATCTAGTCTAAACTTACTTTGAAGATGTTATTGTTTGATTTCTAGTACCATTGATTTAATATATTTTAATATATAATATCAAGAGTAGGTACAGCACATCACCTATAATTCTTTACCGATTTGAGCAAAGCGAGTGCCCAATATTCAGTTTCTGTATCGCATGTGCTAATTTTGTATTAGCTTGGACATGGTGTGTGTCTATACTTCCTAATGTTTGGTTTTACGGATAAAATATAATCATTCATTATTATGACTAAACAGCACAGTCTATTAAATCAAACTAGTATCTAACTGTAATAAATTACATAATGTTCAACTAATTTGATTGGAAAAAAAAAATGAAAATGTACAACTTCCTTTTTCAAAATAATATTTTAATGAGGTACGCTATAATAACAGTATCATGATCCATAAATTATTGTGTTCATGATATAACGGTGTAACGGTGACCACTGTTTTCGCTACTGGTATCGCACTAGTTCATAACAAATTCAAAATATCACCATATATAATATACTTTCAAATATAATGATATAAAAATGTTCATCTCATATGGATAATTTCAAGTTATCGACACTGTACATTTTAAATGTGAATGTCATAATGATAGTTTATTTTAAAATAATTGTGAATTTTAAGTTATATTTATTACATTTTGTATTATTTAAAATGTAGGTATGTTGGCAGGTTTGCTATTAAATGGTTTTAAATTTTAATGATGTATTTATTTCTCCATACATTTGGGAGTTTTTAACCTCCTCCCCCATAAAAAAAAAAGGTCATTATTATTATACAAATTTGGCTATATTGGTGCACGATTTATGAAAACAATGTAATAATAATAATTTCTAAGATCTACAAGTCTATTAGTTAAATAAAATTAAAATAAGACATTGTTGAAGATATTGCACATTGCATTTTACCGTGTATCGATGGACTATAAATAAAACAAATATTACTATATTTCACTATTCTGCATGATCGCCCACCACCAACCAGTGCGCGATCATCATATTTTCGTAGCTCTTTATAATATGCGCACACACGCCAGTTTCATCTGTGATCTAGAATCTAAGTGATTGGCATTCTAGTTTCATCTTATAATCAAATCATCGTGAATTTCTGAAAATGGATAAATTGAAAAAAAATGGACAATGGGTAATTTAGTAATAATTTGATTAAAATAAAATAATATTTTGATTAACATGTCAATCTACTATATACCATCTGTGTGTTAGCATCATTATAATAATTTATGTGCATTAACCATTATTTTTTTATTTTTTTAAATAAATGGCATTTATTTATATTTTTTTAGATTGTAGAACATAAAGAGCAAATATAATATTTTTATTGGTTCTAATAAGACTTATTAATTGAATACGGACCTCAGCATAATAATATACCATATATTGTATAATGTATATAATATATATTATACTTTATAATAATATATAATATAATATTATGCTTTCAGTGAAGTATGGAGTTGATTTTTTATTTCTCGAAATTGATCGTAACATTATTTAAATAAAAAAAATATATATAATATGGTTAAAGGACAAATATCGATAAAACGGACAAACTAATATTTTTGTTATTGACTTAATATATATATATTTTTTTTTTTTGAAGTTTGGGAAGTTACATTCGAATATTGGTTGAACAACAGTTATTACTATAATATATTATTGTAAAACAATTACACATCTATGTTGTCGATTGACCGTATAGTACGAATAAATCCAGAATACCTAAACCCTAAATACAAAATTAAATAAAAAGCTGAAGGTAAATTTTATTTTATAGAATTTAAAAAAAAAAAACTAATAATAATAAATAATCAAATATACGTAATAGTATTTTTAATTAATTTAAATAAAAATGTACATTTTTCAGTTGTTTATGAATAACAAATAAATTACATAATAAAAGAAAAACCGTTCCCAGGTAAGAATCATAACTTACTATGCTAATATTATTTACTCCCTAAAAAAAAGTTTAATGTCATATGTATTAACTATAAGAATCATGTAAACCTTACCTGTTCTTTAAAATCGTATTAGTGTTTCATTTGTTGAATGAATTATAGTTATTTTCACATAAGAATTTCCGTCACTACACAAAGTTTAAAATGAATTAATAATACTAATGCGAAAACGATTATAATATATTTAAAGAAAGATTGTGCCGGAAAAAACTATCAAATGAAAATAATTTTACATCACAAAAATAATAAATTGTTTTATGAGTTAGAATGTCATGCTATACAAAATGTAAGTGTTTCCTCCGGACATACATAACGCAGCAGTATACAAAGTATAACGATATACGTAAGAAAAGATTTAATATGTAAGTAAACGCACGTGAAAGTGTTATATTAACTGTTAAAAATCAAATTAACAATTAAGATCGAGTGTAATGATTAGGAGCATACTTATTTTAGTGGCTAGGAGTTATAAGACAAATAAAGTCACGTTTGTACAATAACGCATTGGGCACGATAAGCAAAGAAAAGTTGTTTTTATGGTCGTTGGTTGACCGAACCAATACAATCAAACGGTTTTAAAAATAATAACAAATTTATTGTGGAGATGGTAGTCTCTTTATTTTCAAAACACTATCCGTTTGAAAAGAGTAGGTACGTCGTTTATCATTATAGGTAGCTATATAAACGATGCTATATTATGTATTAAATTCAACCAAAGGTTTGAAATGGCGTATTGAGAAAAGAATAATAAACGGTATTAAATATTTATAAAGTAACGAGTTGTTAGTAGATACTTTAAACCTATAAGTGGTCTTAAATAATTACTATGCTACACAACGATTTTCGAGTCCATTAGTCATTCCTAATTCTTTCGTTTTTCAAGAATGTAGAGATGTATGCCTGGTAAATGTACAGACTTTTTTACCACAACAATTACAAAGCGAATCCTCAAATTAAACGTCTTTACGAGGCCAATGTTTCAAAACATAACTACAGAATGATTGATATTATAAACCATGAAGTTTTAAATAAAGACTATACACATTAGGTTCGTCAATCATGTATTTAAACATCAAAACTGCAAAATCAAGGTGGATAATATATATATATATATATATCCACCTTGTGCAAAATAACAGTGATATCTAGATATAAGACAGTATCAAACAAATTCATTATGTTAAGAGACCGTTCTGTAACCATAACTAATATTGTTATTCAAGTTTTATAAATGCATCCGTGGTTTTCCAAAATACAGTATTTATCAACTATTATAGCAATGAGCTAACAAAAATATGAAAAATCATAAAAATATGTCTACCTACATAAGTCACAACATATCAAGAAATGCACATATATATAATATTATCTCACATAATAATACATTGTATATTTCACAAAAATATATAATACCATACGAGTAAAATATATTTTTATTGTTAATTTTATTATAGTTTTATTTTATTATTTTTACTATAAAATTATGACATTAACTATTATACGATACTTGAAGCTAGAATTTTTATTTATGTTAGTTCTGATTTATCTGATTGGATTGATGTACGATTTTAATTTGCATGAATATTATACGTTGCGATATAATTTATAATGATTAAAACAATCAAAATTGTCTTATTTATGTTATTTATATAAAAATATTATAAAATAATAATTATGTACACATGCATAATAATATTTTGTGTTCATATTTATTATATAAATCAATTTACGATTCGTTGCTTTAAAAAAAAATACTCTAGTAGTAGGAATACGTATATACTTACTACCCAGAAAATAATCAAAATAAATAATATCATATATTATAATAATACTATACTCTTTTTCAAATGAGAACGCACCGGGCGGCGGACGAAAACCGGTCGAAACGCGCGCATGGCCTCCCCACTCCCGACAGTTTCAGCTGTCGTAGGTGGTGCCACCTTGTATAATAATAATTATAATAATAATTTAACATTCTGTATGCCCGGCGGCGTCGAAAGTAGCCGATCATTGGCGACTAATCAGAAATTAATTACTAATTTTGTGGGAGGGGCTTGTGGTTCCGCCTCTGATAACGATGCGCGACCCGGTGCGTTCTCATTTGAAAAAGAGTATAATATGTAAGAAGTGAGTTGTGTGGTTCCTGTGTGTGTACTAATCGCAGCGCAATATCAAATATTACAAAATTTACACTGAATATTAATATGTACCTACGCCGTATTTTTTGCTCAGTAAATTACTTAAAAAAAAAATGTTACATCCCGAAAGAAATGCGAACGTAACGTAATAATAATAGGTATGCTCATAAGCCATTACGAAATTTAATATACATCGCAGACGCATATTTCTTAACTTTATGGCACTTATGGGCATGCGTGTGTTCTATGATATTACAGATTGTTTTTCACATATTTTCCTTTGGCCTTTTCGTAAGTCGTCTTTAGATTATCCACACGAGCTCATCAACACACACGCTACAGCCACGACCGTTTTCCGGTGAAATGACGTGTTCGCCCAGCTGACATTTGCTTCCCCATCATTTCACCAACACGTGAACACAATATGATATATAATAATAATATAATTCCGTAGACACATTCCATAGTATATGCCCGTGGGTTGGATATTAATATAGTTAACGTAATGAATTAAAAATTCGCTGTGGACATTCATCCTTACTGCTCGCAACAAACGGCGTACACAAAAGGACGAGTCTTACCCATCAGCAGAAACGCCAACACTATACACTTCCCCCAATTAATTTTTTTGATCAACTTCGACGTGTTTGTTAATATTCAGTAGGTAATCAAATCGCTTACCCTGAGAATTTTTTTATACACAAAATGTGAATGAATGAATTACCTATATCTTATATTTAAAGAAAAACGAGAAACTGAATAAAAAACAAACTAAAAAAAAAAAAATAACGATAAAAAAAAATTGTAAAAACGCATTATTTTGAAAAATGTTTGTTGTAAATTATGTAAAAAAAACTTTCTAAAGACGTTAATACTTTTCAAGAAAATATAAGCGAAGGCGTGATTGGTGGAATGCATTACTATATAGAAATAATATAGATAATATTATTAGTGTGATTTATATTAAGTTTAATATAATTTGTACATTTTTAAATTCTAACCATTAGGCAACCATGTGTTTAGATATATGAGAGTTATTAACCCCAATTTCCGCACAATGGCGCGCGTGGAGTACCTACTGGGTGATATATCAGGGGTGACATAATTATGTTGTGCTAAAATGATGAAAAAAGAATCACACGTTCAACTTAGGTACATATTATTTTATCATAATATATTAGCATTTCAAATTTTATAAAAAATAATAATAATATTATCCTAATAATTTATTACAACTTACTGTTAGTGAATACACCATAATGTTGTCGTAGTGGAACATTACTCGACGGCAAAATTTATCGGTTTAGTCGGCACGGGATATAGTCACGCGAAATGGCACGCGATAGTCAGTCGGGCCTCTTAACGCGTGACGAGTGACGACGTTCCACCAGGTGATAATTTTTACACAGGTACCCGCAGCGGTGAGAGTTTTCGAGCACGTTCAAATATTTACACATTTATACCTATTATTATTATCAACACAATATTTGCACCAAAACTTACAATTCAACGCTGTATGCCGACGATATAATTTAAATTCAAGCTTAATATAATCATATATTGTTACAGCTATTATATTTTTTACGTTTATAATTATGTTAATTAATATTAGGTATATTTATATTAATAATATATTTATGTTAATTTTAATCAGTTGTAAAGTTTCCCCAATAATTTCGATTTAACTATTTTGGTGACTTCGGTGTACCTAAATACTATTATAACGATGAGTTTCTTATTATGTTTTGAAAAAAATTGTGTAAAGTAGTCATAATAATACTGTAATCGTTGCTAGTTTAAATCAAAGCTCAGCCTGTTAGTGAATAATTTTCACTCATTTTGGACGGTTAAAATAAAAAATAATATCAAGTTAATTTCAAGTTTTGCTTTTGTTTTTTGGCAAGGTCTTATCAGTGTTTTCAACAGAAATAAACACAACTCAAAATTAAAATTAAATAAAAACTATTAACTAGATTTTATATAGTATAATATAATCATGGAATGAATACTTCTTTAATATCAGAAATGTCAATTATACAATTTTAATGCAAACTAAAATCACTATGTCGTCGTCTCAGAATGAAAAGGTTCTAAATCAATTTTTTCGCATATTATTATTAAATATTTTTTATTGTATAATTCAATCCTGAAATCGTATCGATCCGTTGATTATTCAATGAGATACAGAGAATGAAAAGGTTCTAATTCATACGTGAATGATAGGTACGGGCTAACTTAAAAACGTTCTCCTGCACAATTACAAAAATTACGTTAGAACCGTTTCATTCTGAGATCACTATGTGTCTTATACTTAATAGTAGACTAATCCCTACAAATATGCAAAGTTGTCAAAACTAAAAAGTAAACAGTAATTTTATTTTATTATTATTATTTGTTAAGGTTTCAACAACTATGGTTATTACTTGCTAATTATTAGCATCATTTTAGATTATATAATTATATATAGGTTATAACTTATAACTATTACCTGAATCTCTATAGATATTATAACTTATTCAGAGTATAATAAATCAAAAACTGGATTTGTGCTTATAAGCCATAAAAAGTATTGTGTTTCAAATGTCTAGGAAAAAAGTATATATATTACAGTGGGTTATGTCAAATATTATGGTTTCACAGAAGTAGCGAAAACTATATTTCGTGTGTCATACGATTTGTAAAAAAAAATGTTATATTGGTTCGCTCTGAATCTATTAAATACGAATAAGAAAAAATGTACAATAACTCAGTATTGAGTCATTGTTGCCATAAGGGAGGCCGAATAGGTATATTATGCATTGTATTGATATTAAAATAATATTTTATGGTAATTCAGTTAAAATGTGTACGTTTTTATTTTTTTACATTTAAATGTCATGATATAAATTACTTTCCATTTTGATCGAATGCTTATAAATGGTGGTTGAATGATGGTGGCCTGAACAACTAGTTAATTAAATTCGTACCTGTAGTAATAACACAATTACCTACGCTTCATAAATTATAATAATTATAATTAACAGTTTTGGAATAATTATTAATATCATCTCTAAAAGAGAACATAATATACCTACAATACGATATTATGATAACTTTAATCAGAACTGTACGTTTTAGTTGTCTAGCAGTAAACAGTTTTTGAATTTTTCACAATGTTACAAGGTAATTAGTATTTGTTATTTATCTTTGTTGTTTTGTTTTGAAGATATTACAATATTTTAAATGTTTCTTAAGAAATATTGCTTACAAATGTTGTTTAAAACTAATTATTTTTCTCGTTTTTACCTAATTAAATCACGCCTGCAAAATGAAAGGTAATTATTTTGTAACAATGCAATTATGTCTTTTGTTAAAAACGAATAACCCTGAACGATATTACAATATTATCACATAGGTAGGTAACCAACTGTTGAATGAATGTATAGTACCTACTTATCTACATTATTAAAACAATAATCACTCTTTAAACCCATAGTTGAAGCTATCTGGTTTATGTTTTAAAGTCCATCCCTAAAGATACCTACTTACCTGTCATACTATAAATCGTTTTATAATTCGCTATTGATCTCATACTATGAGTTTACTACAGCAAAAAATGACTATATTTAGCAACAATCCTTTGATTCTAGAGCCACATTCCACTTACAATGAAATGTAATAATTATTTAATTGTAATGGGATTACAATGTTTTCTTATTTTAGAATATGTTTTTAGATTTGAAATGTTGATCATAAATAAAAAAAAAATATTTTATTTATTTAATACTTCAATCAAAATAAACTAATTCAATATGTCTAAGACAATACCTACTTAAGTGAACGAGCAATACCTGTACTAAACAACAAAAAAAAATCATTGATATTAATTACCTATAACATAACATATGATTAATTATTGTTTTTACTGTGGGATATGTTGGGATAAAGGATAAGGTTGAGTATGAGCATATTCATGATTTTATGCCTTACCATTCCCACACGATGAAAAAAAGCAATTTTATTTTTAAAAAAAGCGTGCGGCTCATTAATCGCCTCAAATTGAATACTAACGTATAATGTTTACGTCCACATTATAATTTATAAATTTCACAACACCGTCTGACGTCTTGAACAATAACAATATAATATTAATGTGAATTTAATAGTAATCTATTATCGTACATGGAATTATAGTTCCATAATATTATAATATCCACTGAATGTGTACAATATTAAATAATGCACTGCGCCGGAAACAATATTATTCAATGTGCACTGCTAAGTATAATTCTGTATATGTACCTACCTGATATTTTTACAATATTGTACTCTACAGAATGTAAGTGCAACACAACTTTTTTGTAAGGTCGGCAAGTTAAAATTGATTTTGATCTAATTTATGCTTGGTTTTGTGTAAACGCATTTAACAGATATAATATTATATATTGTACAGATAATGTTTCAATTGAATAAATCGAATGGATTTAATGCTAAATGTAATGATTGTAATCACATTTAATAACTATCAAAGAAGTATTTTAAAAGATAAAAGTTATTCAAAACATGGTAAAATATTGTGTTTGGTAAAAAATAAAAATGTTTTCCTTGGGATATACAAATTACTTCTACTACTTGATCTGTATATTATTATGCTCGCAGGTTTATGTTACAATAGGTAGTTCAAATAGTGACATGACCTAAATATGCAATGAACCGCTTACAATAAAACATGATATAGTCTGGTTGTAAAGTAAAAAAGAAACTGACACCTAGTCAAAAATGTATATTATTTAAATATAGGTTATAACTTATAATAGAGAAAAAAAATTATATAGAATTTTGGACTAAGAAATTGTTAATATTGAAAAATATTAAACGTGTATTATAGAATGAGTTGGTTTAGGTCGTAATCACTGCAAAAATATAAATCGTTGAGTCAATTGGTAAAGTTAGTATAGTGGTATAGGTAGTAAAATATCGATTAAAACTTGTATAGTGTATACGCATTAACACGAAACATTATACTATAGGTAGGTCGTATAGTAGCTTTACATTTAAACAAGGTTCCCCGTTTGACCACGTCATCTGGAATACAATATACAACGGCAGTTGAAAGAGTATATAATACTGTACTAATAATTACAGTATGGATAACTTTGGAACACATAAACACGGTTATAGAAATCGGCAGTTTGTGGTTTTCAACGTTGAGGTGTACCTACTAACTTTGTGCCTTCGGGTCTTGTACGATATCGTGTGGTGAAAACTACTTGTAACAACGGCACTGACGGGATCTAATTATACAGGTAGTACCTAAAACAAATTAAAACGATTTGGGAAAGTCCTCCATCCACCATTCACTTTGGCATAACCCGGCCCTGTAAGCAAATCTCGAGACCGAGACCAACGCGAAAATGTGATTTACTATTCGCGGTCATCCTCAATAACATCACAATATTATTGTTTATTTATATGATCTCGTTTTTTTTTTATTTTTCAGGTCTAGCCGACTGAATCAATCGCACATGAACACGAACCGACACTAACTCGACTTTCGCGACTCCACCCACACACCCACACGCCGGACGTGGTTTTTTTCGAACCGCACTCCTCGGAGGAGATCGCGCGAACTCGAACGCCGTCGTCGCTGCCGCCGACGCGCCAACACCGCTGCGGGACTCGACATCGTCGTCACCTGCACACTCGCCACCAGCACTTCCTCAACCGACGGCGTTGGGTTACCGCCACGACAACTGGAACCGCGGTATATACCGCGATGACGACGACGACCACCACAACCATAACGACCATCCGGTCGTAGAGGAGCAGGCGAGGTATCTGAAGGAAGTGGTGCGCGGGGGATCGGAAGCAGGAGAACAGTCAAATAAGTCATCGGCGGGGGCACGAACGATCCGATGAACGAGGAAAACTATACGGCCGTGGTGCCCACGTACTTGACGGGCCTGTTCGACTTCAACGGAACGGTGGAGGGCGGCAACGAGACCGACGGCGGTGGCTATCTGAACGTGACCACCGAGATGCCTGTCCAGTACGCCAGGCCCATGTACGGGTTCGTCATGCCGTTCCTGTTGCTGGTGACCATCGTGGCCAATACTCTGATCGTGGTCGTGCTGTCCAAGCGGCACATGCGAACGCCCACCAACGTGGTGCTCATGTCCATGGCCCTGTCGGACATGTTCACGCTGCTGTTCCCGGCCCCGTGGCTGTTCTATATGTACACGCTTGGCAACCATTACAAGCCACTGTCGCCTGTCGAGTCGTGCTACGCGTGGTACGCCATGAACGAGGTCATACCAACGCTGTTCCACACCGCGTCCATCTGGCTCACGCTCGCCCTGGCCGTCCAGAGGTAAGTGCGACACTATTCATTGCAATGTAGATACCCGCGCATTGTTGTTGTTGTTGTTGTCGTCGTCGTTATCATTGTTGTTGTTCAGCTTGTTCCACCGTGCTCGCCGTGACACGTGACTTCTGCAGCCACGCTTCAGTTCAATATTGCTTAGGACCAAAATACAAGTGCGTTGTCTCACAGAATAATAATATATATAATATATTTCGAATATATTCGGCTCACTGTATTCCTTGGGTATGAAATATTGGACTCTAAAAGTTGAAACCGTATTCGTAATCTGATAGAATGTTGGCAATGTGTATCCCTCTTTGTTACGAAATTATAAAAACGGAAACAATCCATTGACCACAGACGACGGCCGTATTAATTTATTCAAAGTTTTTCACATACGGTATTGTCGGTTTCAGTATTTTATAAGTAAAATTGTAGTATGAATTAAATATTATAATATTTTTATTTGACATTTTTCAAATAATTTAAATTGTCGATATGAAATATTTGATTAATAACGTATACTACGCATCTCGCGGATACCGTTTTCAATGCCACAGTCATCAGATTTTGCCAAATTACTCAGTGTCTAAGATCCAAATTGTGTACATAGAAATTGTATTACGCGAGAATGTGATTATCAATAGGAAGATTTATTAGGGGGTAACTTTTACACAGAAACTTACGAGCCGGGAAAATTACATTGGAATTTAAAAACAGGTAATATCATACACAGCAAATTATAAACCAGGAAAGCATTACACACAAAAATGTTATGTTATATGTTATAATAATAATATGTTATCGAACTTTTAAAGCAAATTTTTAGCCAAGTAAAAAAATGTATTGTTTTAGTTCTAAATTATTTAAGCTTGAAATGGTTTTTATTCAGGGACATTTTTTGAGATATTATTTACAATATGCAATTTCGTGCAATTTGGTATAATAACTTTACGCAGGTACATTCATCTTTATTGCTTTTAAATTCTGAGCAAAGGGTGTTTTTTTATCAAAGAGATTATTTTTAAATGGTTCTGTAAACATTTTCTTACATAAAAAAAATGGTCTATATCAGTAGTGGAAGGATACCAAATAGCGATTGGTGGGATTTTATAGAGGTCAGTTTTTATATTAAGTTAATTTATAAAACAACGAAATCACAGAAATTAATGTCTATTCGATTATTTCGTCATAATTCAGTTGTACAAGAACGTTATGGTGCGGTTCTTCAATAATCTCATTGTATAATATGACATCTTATAAATATCTTATTTAAGACTTCAATCTATTTTTTTTAAATCTAAGAAACATCATTATTATAAAAATAATACAACTGAATATAATGTTAAAAAAAACAAATACCTATTAATTACCTGATCAAGATTTCTGGTGATCGATTCCTTATTTTTATGCTCCTTTTGATTTCTGCCTTCCTTAATAATTAAAAAATGTATAAAATCATTAAAATATTCGTTATCAGATTATCACCGTAGAATTTAGAACTTCATTACTCATCATTAGTTTCCTTATTTAGAAACATTTATCGACTGATCGTCCGTCTTATCAGCTCTTTTAAATAGATGAAAAACTTTCAGTCGTAAATATTTAAACGAATCACCCTCAGTCGTATTAAGAACGAGAACGAGAACAAAACTATAATGAATATGCCTAAAAATCAATCAATTTTTTTTTTAAGTGTGTATACATTCTTGGTGGACGGTGACCAGATTTTAGTGTTATTATATTATAATATAGTTTATAACACGAGTCCATATTATTCGCCTTTTCAATAATGTATTTGTATAATATTGTTGTACTTACATGCAGACTGCATAGCGGGCCTTATAGTGATTATCCATTATTAAAATGAGGGATACCGAGGAAAACGACTTGACCCGCTCTGTACATTAAACTATAATCTCGTACATAGTATATTTGTATATTATTATTATGCATCTTCCCCCACCGTTCGGCAGAGATCGTGGGCACTAGAGACCACGTATAAGATAATAATATTATAGTACTCGATAGAATATTATTGTCCGGTCCGGGTTGCGGGTTCATCGAGTAAGTCTGGAGGATTATTATAGCTGCAAATTAACATATCATGTTTAGAAATAATATTACAGTATTCGATCGACGAGTAAAACCTACTGCTGTGAACGGATGCAAAAATCCGTTTCAGAAGTATATGTAAATGTTTTAGAAACGATTTTACCACGATACCGTCAAACGTCTATCTTTAACGGACACCTCCCCGAAACGCGATAGTGGGTAGGTACTCTTATAAGCGTTACGAATATTATATTTCACTCCCCTGTAGAAATACATGGAAAAGGCGTAGCAAAGGTAACGTTTTACGACACCGTAGAATACATTTTTCGAAGTTTGCATTTTATTACTATTGATAATGTTCATAAAGAATATATATATAGGTACCTATACAGTATAATATACCCCCAACGTGCCCTTGTGAACTTGTTTTTTATGAAAAAAAGTTTTATTGTGCAGTGTATTGACGCCAAAAGTAGACCCACATAAAATTAAAACGTTATTGATTTTCTTTATTTTTTCACCAATGATTTTCAGAATTTGCACATTTCCTTAAATATTGAAACTCATTTACATTTTTTGCAATGCAAATTTTTTCTTTTACAAACAGGTGCCTTTAGCGTGCCCAGTGAAATATAGTTCTGACTGCTACGACCCTCACTCCCATAATTTTCACAAATGATTAATTCTTCAATTTCAATATATACATATATACCTACTTGAAACTTCTAATACAAGTAGGCATTGCTCAAGTGACAACACTGTTAAAAGCTATTTTATTAATGTATTCTTTTAAATTAAAGTAAATCCAATATATTTGTTGTCATCCCACTCGTGACTTAACTATTTTACTGTATATAAATTCTACTGCAATTGCACTCAATGCATATTATGCATATTATATGCACAAAATATGAATATATTTTACGAAGCTTAATTTACATAATAATATATTTCAATTGTTTTTATATGCATTCTTGTATTTTAATTTCATACCCCACATTTAGATTTGAGTTGTTAATGTGTTGTACATCATAATTGATTCTAAATATTACTTATATTTTGTTTCTGCCCACAAATGGATCGTTGGTGTTCCAAGTAACAATTTATTTTTTTATTTTCAAACAGTATTTTTTTGTCATAAAAAATATTCGGTTTACCAGAAAAAAATTATTGAGTTACAAATCAAATCACCTTCGATTTATGGCCTACTATACGGCCTCTTTAATACGGTTAGAGAAATTGTATTATTCCACACTTTTGTTGGTTACAATACTAAAGTCTATGATACTTTGATGTAAACCTATAAAAATTAGAAATACTTGAATGTTTGAACCGTAGATAATGCCCATGTAAAATTATAAAATATTTGAAAAATTTTATAAAAATAACTTTTCCAAAATAAGTATACGATTGGTACGGTAGTATAATATTATTACGGTGGACCATCGCTGGAAGTTTATTAATAGATTTTACGGGTATGGTTTTAATAATAAAAACAAATATAATATCAAATAAATTCGCCCATACCCTTCAAAATAACAATGAAATTAAATATCGGAGAGATAACACTATCTATCTGCGATGTAGTGTCTATAATATTATCAATGGACTATTATAATTTTAAGTAAAAGTTCAGTATAACACTGAGAAGATTCAAACATTTCGTAAAAATTCCAAACTCACGAATAAAACCAAATTTGAATTTGGTCATAATATGTAAGTCTTAAAGTATTCGTACCTACCCTCGCAAAAAAATAATAATCGATTCACACGGGTATAAGGCTTTTTAAATTTAAAACACCCACGTAATATACCCTTCCGACTTTGTTACATTAGTTGTACGTGAAAAGTGTTTGCCCTAGATAAAGAATATTTTTATTTAAAGTTGTGCCTAATAGAAGTTATTTTTTAAATATGGAAAAAACAATTTATAGCTAATTCGCTAATTATGTTATCCCGTTGAATTTTAGATTATTATTTGCTTTTACAATACAATTTAAAACTAGATTAGAGAAAATATTTTAAGATCAATTAAAATTAGCATATTTATTTTATTTTTATTTTAATTAATATATTTCAAAGTGGAAAATACACGGTAATTGCATTTAGTAGCCAACTTACTCCCCCAGTTTACTATATTTTAGCATCCTCTTTAAAATAACGTTTTTTTTTTTTACTTCTATACCTACACTTAACGTTAAAACTAATATAATATATGCAAGTACCTATGAATGTATTTATTTCGTTAGTAATATTTAAACTGCATAATTTACATAATTCGTGAAAATAATAAAACTGTCTTACATTTTACCTTAACGATGATGGCAAGAAATTCAATTTAAAAATGTTTACCTACTTATAGTATTTCAAGAAAATAAATTTTGCTTGGAATTCGTCCGTATATGAATATTACTTTTCATTTTATATAAAAATATTATGTTCAAAGTTATCATGGTTGAAAATTATTTACTTACATGTTTTCAATCAATTTTGAAAAAGCCGTTACATTTTTGTAAAATGATTGGTTGGAAAATATATATATAGCGTATCAAATATCTACACACGTGTTTTTGACTATCAATCTACAATATTATTATATTTACTAAAATTGTATTTCATATACTTCTATTCAATATAAAATATGCTGAGAATAAAATTTTAGATACTTGTTCATTTAGTAGGTACTTTAAAACACTTATCTTATTTACAAGATTAATTACATTTAATTATTCATTTTTCAATTTTAAATAAAGCTGTGTAAATATAAATTTTTATATATTATATAATAAGTATTTTTAAACTTTTTACGACATCAACTTATACCAATCATTTTTATTGTTATTTCCTTCTCATTTGTATATATATATATAATTTGCTTTTGTTAAATTATTTGTTTTTAAATTAATATAGTACCTGTCAAGTTTGTTTAAATTGTGTTTCATTAAAGGGAACCGTTGTTAAGTTTCACAAAATCACTATTACTATACATTATATCGATTATTGAAACCTAAATATTTTTAATCGTTTTAATAATTACAAAATATGTATGAGTCCAGAGTCACACAACAAGCTCAACAATCTTTCATGATCTTTCATCTTTCGAATTCATTATCCAATCTATAACAATATAGGTATTACCTAAATTCCAAACAGTAGATATTCACAGTGCTCCCCTTAGCCTTCACATTTGATAGGAGACCATTATTCATAAAGTTTAAAAAATGCCATAATATATTATTACGTTTATATTATATTTTGTTTCATTATTTTTTTTTTAATTTAAATATTCTAAATTTTAAAGTACCTAATAATATTTTCAAAAGGAGATCCATTTATTATATGTTTATAATTAAACAATAAATAATTATTTGCGCTCATATATTAATTATTAATACGGAATTATTTTTTTAAGTTATCTATAAGCCAAATTATTATTCATTTTTTCCTACGATAATTATTAAAATTATTTATTATACAGTCAACTCGCGATATAACGAATTTCAAGGGACCGAGAAAAAAATTCGTTATATCGAAAGTTCGTTACATCGAAATTATATTATACCGCGATATTTTCAAGGGACCGGTAGTTTTATTCGTTATATCAAGATTTTCGTTATATCGATATTCGTCATATCGCGAGTTGACTGTAATTTTAAATTTAAATAGAAATTGAAAATACCTAAATAACCTACAAAATTACAAAATTGTTTCTATATATTTTATTTTTAATCAATGATATTTATGTCTTTTTAACAATACATCGTTTATTGAGTAAGTTTGGAAAGATCTTGTTTATATTTTAATCTGATTAGTAATTTACCAAATTGTTGAATTACCTGTTTAATAGTTTCAATTGAATCCTGTTCTCTAATAATTTGTAAAATTTCAGTTTATCAAAGTTACATTAGCTGCCTATATTTGTTAGTACCTACCTAAATCAAATTTTCAAATTTCTCTTTGCTTATAATATTCTCTGGAGATTTTATGATGAATAATCAAGGGTAAAAATTATTTCAACTTTAATTGTCAACAAAAATCGTTTGGAAATTAGTATGTACCTACATTTCTTCGGTAGTTATTCTGGGATATTTTACTGGCACATGCATGGCATAGCAGATTGTCGTTTACAGGTTTCAATAGTGTGCTGTTAGTTTTTGAAACTAGAGTGAATTGACCTATTATAAAACTTTTAGGTAAGAATATAATCTGTGCTTGAGCGTTGCCGATTTTTCAAAATTTTCATTTTCAAGCAAAGATATGAGTATGTGATATATTCAAAAAATAAATATGCTCATAATTCGGTTGAAAATTAAAATATCGAATAAAAGTCAACGCTTAAACACAGATAATATTATTATATAAAAGTTTTATAATAGGTCAAATAACTCTAATATCAAAACCAACAGCACACTATTGAAACTAGTGAACAAAAAAATTGCTATGTCGTACGTGTGTTAGACCGGACAACGTATGCATGGGTAGCTTCGTCTTAAAAGCAAATCAAACGGAACGAATAAATATATATTTTAGACAAAAAATAAAAAATAATAGTAATAATAATAAACTATTAAGAGTAATATCTAGACTACGGATACAAATGTAGTAACAGTGCACTTATACTACCAACACGTTATTATAAATATATGACGTATACCCATGTAGAGAAGCTATATACGAAAGAATGTGTTCCCGTCAATATACGGGACTATCTGGTGTATACAGACTTACAGTCGTATAGTTATTATATTTTTTAACCACTAACCGGAAGTAAAGGACTCCTAGCGAACTCGACAAAGTTCATGTTTATTAATATACTTTAACATCTGATGCGAGTATGCGACCGGCTAAAATGATAAGGCCACAATAAATGTTGCGTAACATATTATCGTGAACTAGTATTTTATTATACCAAAATGTTTGTATTCCGGGTCGGTGACCATTTTGGGGGCATACTGACTAATCCATTTTGAACAAGTGTTGAAGTTTGAAATTGTGAAAAATATAAAATAGGTACCTAATTTTAAAATAGGTATTGAGTTGGTATTTTATTAAATTAGGTTTTGTATTATACCACGCCAGCAACCTCGTGCGTTGCCGTAACATTTAGGTACCTACTTAACAATGTTGTCGAGTAGGTCCATTATTAAAGTGGAATTTTAACGGATTAGAAAACTAACATAATTGTATTTTGTTGATATATTGCCTACAAGTATAGTAGTACCTATACGCATAGTATCACCCTCAAGTATTTTTTTTTATATCGAACTCTACCCAGAGTCATATTTTGAGTGGACAATTGTCATATAGTTTTTTAAAAGTATAATATCAAACGCCCAGCAGATCTTCGAGCATCGACTAACTACATAGGTGCAAATATATGAGTGGGGTTTTAGGGGCTAATCCCCTAAATTTTTCTTAATTTTTTTTTAATCATAGACGATATTATTAAAGTATAGGATTTCAGCTCCCCCCTCTAAATGTCAAACATTATTTGTGCCTATGCCTAACTACTATTTCTATATGTTGTATAATATTATTACCGGTCATCACGACGACATCGACAAAAACAACATCTTGCATTATGTCAAATAAATATGGACAAATATTTCAAGCCAAACAATGGTGACATTACATTTTTGGTCCTTGTGTTCGTTCGACCGTGTTATGTGAAAATAATATTCTAGTTTTAATATTTTATAAAATAATAATCGTGCGCACATTGGCATTGCATTCATATTCCATAACGTCACATGCACTCACATCGATAAAAGTCGTTAATAATTTATGAATGAAACCTTTTTTAGACAATTATTCAATAGCAAACTCCCCTTCGTTTAAACTAAATTTTCATCGGTCAAAATATCCAATGTAGGTACTATCTTATTTTATTGACGTCCTTGTTATTTCATATTTTGCTTAGTGGATAGCTAAAAATAGATGTACATTGTACATGTGGACCATAAATGTATTTATAGTCACTGAACAAAATTATTTTGTTACCCACTTAGGACGTTTAAGTGGGCAGTTTACAGTCATAAGCAATATTATTATAACATAAAACATGACTGAATTATTTTAATTTGTGAATCTTTTAAGAGATTTATAATAAATATTTTACTTTGTTTAGAGAGTTTAATACATTTGATTTATCTATATTCTATATTATGTATAGTTAGTTAGGTAATTGATTAGTTTATTTTTAAATGATTAATATTCTTTGTTAAATTAATTAAATTTTTTATTTTGTTGTCATTGTAACTGTTAACCACATAAATATTAGTATTTGGTTGTACCGTAAACGATTATTTGTTCAACAAAAAAAGAATGTTGCCTATTGGTTTTTAATCAGTGTATTTGTGTTTATAATAATTCATACTCGGTTAGTAAAATGTGCTTCAATGTGTTACATGAGTGTAATAAATCAATTATTCAAGGATTTTATTTTAGTGATACTCAAGTAAGATGAAATTGTAAAACATTCATTATTTTCACCCAAGTACAAAATATACTAAATTTCCTATAAAATATTTATGAGTGCGCATAATTTTCCGTACTACTTGATGTAATTTAAAAACGTATTATGACTGTGACTTAAAATTTTCAAAACTTTAACTTTTATTGATACCGTTTGTAAAACTAAACTCTACCTCGTAATATATACTTAAAATTGAAATGATTCATATCGCTTTCAGAAATATTCAGAATACACAAAATCATCTACTTATGACACTTTTTGTGTCGTTTAGTTGAACAACTTTTATTGTGTCTTTTGTGCTTTGTGTTAGTGGTTTATTTTTATCATACTAAATTTAATGGTACTTTATACCTAAGTAGTTATTTAACTTTTCTCACTTAATATTTATAAAATAAAAATAACTTAATTGCTTATTGAACAATTAAAATAAATAACAACTTTTAATATGTGATAATAATAAATAAACTGCTATCTTACAGTTATTACTTGTTATACACTCCTGTGAGAGGCGTGACCTTTCAATATTTTATAAAATGTATAGTTTTTGCTATAGTTAATGTATACCAGCTATAATATAACTAACTATAACTTACTGTAAATAATAAAATGATAATTGCTCAATTCAAATAAAATCACTTATTGTTGTTGGTCTTACAGGTAGCGTAGAAAAATAAAAATTACGTTTCTTGTATTTCTTTTTAAATTAATATGTTATTGCCATTAATTAGGTCAAATCACTTAATACAATAACCATAAAACGAGCGATAGAAAAATAAATGTACAGATTTACAGAGTTTGATATATCTGTGGTAACAACAAATTCCACGCGAAGTAGCCGACATAGGCGTGCCTTGAGATAATGCCTTATATTTTACCGTTCGGCAAGCGGTATTTGTGGTCGTGGTGAACAAATACCCTAAGTCACCACAATAACGAATGCAATTCGAGTCGCAGGACATCCGACGTTTTCCGCTGCGGTAGGGCGTTGAATATAGTAACCTCGTGTGGATACGTCTGAATAAATTATTCAAACGACGTGTGTGGAATGGACGAAAATATACAAATGTCTACACATAGCTACCATGATCTGTGACCGTTCCCCGACTCTTGCAGAGTTCTAAATTAATAGCGAGACGTATAAAATGCGCAGTGAAAATGTATAAGTAGGTATAGGTACTCCGTGGCCAAGGAAGATGTTTTCTACCTGGAAAACCGCTCGCAAATCATATCTACGAATTACTTTTCCGTCGGGTTCGCGAAAACCGTGCATAATTTATACGTCTCACATAATCCCATAAAAACTATATGAGCTGCAGTTGTCCACAGCTGCCATTGCGAGCGCACACCCCGGTTGTTACGAAATGTTGTTATCATTATAGAGGAACAATCGTCGTAAATTAAAATGTATAAAATATGAAGCCGTGAGTACCTATAATATATTATAACGAGTGAAATTGGAGTTTGCTCACATCACAAATCGAAACCCCGTAGGATAATAATCAATGGGTACTCTTGGGGGCGCCGGGAATCGGTGGCCATAACATAAATTTGAATAGGTATCTATAATAATAAAATAATAAATTTATTATGAATTACTTCACTGGGTACCTATTGAATTATCTATTACCTATTTGCAGTTATACGCTTTTACCATAATCACACTGTTTAAGCTTCCTAGTGCTTCTTCATTGATATACTAGGTACGATTACTCATTTTTGTATAAAGTATAAAAATACTTAATTCGAAAGTTATATAGGACTTTTAAGAGGATGACAGCGTAGTATTTGTTATCTTTCTCTGACCCTCGCGTGACATAGACAATTTTACGTTGACGCAATAATGATTATAACCATATTAATTTCTCAAATTCGAGTGAAATTACCTCCTATAAAATTTAAAGTTAAAAATGTTATCTTGGGCATATCCACAGATATATAAAAATACTAGATAACTGACTGCTATAGTCCATACGTATAAAATATTGTCTCCAACAAAATGGCCGCCAATCGCTATCTAAGAGGTGAGTGTTTACAAATTAAACTGATACAGTATGCGATAAGACACTACTTTGTATATATCATGATTAAATATATACATACAACAACATGTAACATTGTTACTTATCAATACAATACAACATAAATATTCACCTCTTAGATAACGATGGTAGCCATTTTATTGGAGACAATAATAATACCGAAGTCGGCTATCTAGTATTTTTATATATCTGTGGGCATATCATAGGCGTTTTATTATATTTTAATTTTAAAGCGAGTTATGAGTATTAATTATGTTAATTAAGTATTAATCACGGACGTACATACGTATGTACGTCCGTGGTATTAAACAATGAAGTTATGAGTTAAAATCGTAAATTGTACATTGCAAATTTTACATCTTAAAAAAACTCATAAGTAACTCGCTTTACAATTAAAATATAATAAAACGCCAATGAGATGATTTAGATAATATTTTTAACTTTAAATTTTATAAGAGGTCATTTCACTCGAATTTGAGAAATTAATATAGTTATAATCATTATTGTGAACGTAAAATGTTCTATGTCGCGCGTGGGTCAGAGAGAGATAATAAATACTACACTGATATCCTCTTAATATAGGACGCCATACTCACACGTGGTCTTATTAATGCATAACATAGCAAATTATCTTACGATCAGAATAACTCATATTAATATGTACTTTTTGTTATTAGTGTTAATCGACATATTATAAAATTCAAAGGTATTAATAATAATTATGAGCAGTAATTTATGATGGCTCTATATACATTATTCTTACATCGCGCATGCATAATATGTAACATATAAATATAA
>NC_042493.1:10809083-10809251 GCF_005508785.2 Acyrthosiphon pisum
CAAATATTTAACAAACGCAACAATACAACAGACCGGGCACTGGCCACTCGTCTCGCTTCGCTCATTTGGCGCACAGTAGCGGTATTGGGTTAGTTTATCGTAATAAAAAATATACATTAATATGTGATAAATCATTGTAAACCAGACATCTATTTCAATCGGACAGTG
>NC_042493.1:10809351-10814666 GCF_005508785.2 Acyrthosiphon pisum
AAATTAATACTAAAACAATAATTTTGAAGGTTTTGTCAGTTTTTAACTAATTTAATCATCAAGTAATTTGCATATATTATTATTAATATATAGTGTTTTGATTTATAATTTTTACTAAGATCATACCAAAGACCATATTGTACGATAAAACCTTGCATAAAAAATCGTTTAAATGTATCATCTATGTTATAAATTAATATATTATAATTTTATAAAAATAAATCTAAATACAATTTTGTTTATTTCAATATAAAATATAAAACACATACAAATAAAACATATGAATATTAAAATATATAGAACTAATGCCACCTGTGGAATGGTCTTTTTTTAACATTGCCTATAAGAATATTATACATTATTGGAAAATGTAATATACCTAGTTTAATATTTATATTGGGTTATAAAAAAATATTTAAAGAAACATCAATGAATTTATAAACCATAAATTCTAGGTAAATATGACTGAGCTATGATAAAATCCACCCAAAAATTTATTTATTTGAACGTGAGTCGTTTAATAATATTATATTTCACTAACGATGGCTTGATATGTACAAAATAAATGGATTAAACTTGTTATTATAGGAATCATATTATTCAATTATTGTATACGGACTTTGGAAAAATCTATTTTCGTAATAATTCTGTTAACGATTCGTTTTTAATCTTCTTTTGAAGCCGTGCACATGAGCACATCATGGATTTGTCGCATTAAATCATGTCCACCCAATTGACATTACAGTTGTTATAGCATATAGGCATATTATGTTTCCGTATTATAATAAAATTGGGGACGGAGCGGTCGATCGGATTAAGGCGTTGGTTGCGACGCACACCGGCGTCGGTTAGAGTCCGGCCACGGGCGGTATTTTCCTTTGGGTAAGTCATGGTGTCTGAAGAGAAGTGTCACCATCCCCCACCCGGGCATGGAAGATACCTGCGGGTGCCCACTAAAAATCTGCCAAACCAAAACACACGTGTTTACAAACCTACAATTTCCTCCTCTATTAACAAAAACAAACAGCTAATGGCCATAGTTGCCGGACTTCATAAACAATAAAAAAAAATATATATATAATATAATAAAATTAATAGTAGTTGATGGTTCACCATCTTTTGACAATTTAATTTTCACCGAATGACTGCCAAAATATTATTGCGTAAGTAACAAATTAAAGTTACAACATTTGAAATATTGAACCTATATTTTCTTAGTTTTCTCCATTTATAATATTACTGCTTAGTATCCACAAATAAATTAAACTCTGTTTTGAAACGTTGCACTGGGCTTTGGTGAGCCATCTTTACAATTAAATTACTCTATGGCAATAACTTGCTTTTATTTCCTCAATAAATATTTACGTGTATATATTATGTATATACATATACATAATTATATACATTTTTTGTTTTTTAATTAAGAAAAAAAAACTTTACATACATTTGCGCAATCAGTCATTGACATGATAAATGATTTCCAAACAATATAAATAACATGGTAGAGAAATTATCTACCTAACACTTTTTTTTCATTGTTATTATAAGGCTTAATTTCAGTTTCTATTAATTGTTTATTCGTAATCATTTATAGTTAAGTCTATTTTAAGTTAAGTAATGATATTCATTTTTAAATATTTATAATATTAAAGAGTATGATTAATCAACTACCAGTGGTAATCATCAAAAATACGTAGTTATATTTTGGAATGATTGGATGTGAAGAATGTTTGAAGGTTTAGCCAGTCCCAGATTTGTATGCCATATGACCAGATATTTCAAAACGTGGTAGGTATTAAGAATGGTATTTTGGATTTACGATTGAGTTTGGATTTAAGAGGGGACGGAAAAGATGGTGTTTACTATTCACTGTTTTTATTTTATTTTTGATGTGTGGTTCCCAGGTTAGACGTTTATCTATTTTTCGTTTATAATACAATGGTATTTAGTTTCATTAAAAACTGGACTGAAACGCAAAATATTTTGATTTACCAACTTTTGAAATGAGGATTACGACAGCTAAATTCCTAATAAAGAAAATATAAGATAAGAAATGCATTGAGTTGTACCTACATAATTATATTTGTTAATATAATACAACTTATTGGTCTTTTGTTTTTTGATAATATTATATTTAGTGCCTACTTTATTTCTGATAAGATCATTAACAAACCAACAAAATTTTTTTAGGTGCCAAAAATTAAATCAATTTCTACCACAGATTTACATAACAATATTCATAGATATACAATACTGTACAAAACAAGATCATCTATTATATGGTTAGGATTTCTAGTATTTTATGATATTATAACCATAATATAAAATTAAATCCAAAATAATGATTAGCCACCTTTTAATTTGTAATAAAAACATAATAAACATATTTTGCGTATTTCAGCGTACCTATATCATGTTTAACATTGTGCTTCTCGGTGTTTCATATAGTAGGTACAGCTTTTATTATTTTGTGATAGATAAAATATTACGCTTGTGTATACCGTTATGGATATAAACGTTACAATGAATTGCAGTGAAATTGACCTTTGTCAGTAACATTGAAATATAATTTGATATAATTCCTGTTTAACGTAATACCTATGTAATTAAGCATTTATTTATTTTATTAAACTATATTATATTATTAACTATTAACATTTAGTAAAATTTCCATTTACAATACATACACAAAATTAATATTTATTAATTATTATAGTCTTGCCAGAAAATAATAATAAGGGCCTTGAACAGGCAATCCATCTTAAAATTTAGCGTTACAGTGTCCCCAGATATTCCATAAGCTTCCCGTATAAAATAATAATCTATAGTATTTTGGAAAACTTAAATCCATAGACGTCCGCTGTTTCCAACTAATCATATTATTTTCAAATCATAGATATAATTTATTAATATAAACATATTATATTTAAGACAATAAGACCAGCAAAGACGTCGGTGGGACGTCCATCTTGTTACCCTTTACAGTTGTTATTGTTCGGTGTTACATTACGATGAGGTCTTTCGCCTTGCCCTCCTTCTCCTTCTCTGTCATTTTGTATTCGATGTAGCTTTTCTTGTTTTTGTCGTGATTTATATTACACAGTGTTTCGTCCCTTCCGCATGCTGTCGTAACGATAATCCTTTTCCATCCTCACCAATACAAGGATTATCGTAATTTTCCGTGATGAGTTTATTGTCCAGTGCTATGTCACTAGGCTGTCGTCACTGTCGTTATCATGAAGTTAGAGGTTTATGGTACTGTCCAACATTCACGTAACCTATGTAACGGACATATTTACTTATTTTATTACGATTATGATTCGCTATATTTCAATTTATATCATTAGAACATTACAATGCATAAGTGCAACTAGGTAGGGGAGGGGGGGGGGGTCGGAAGGCCTTCGCCAAAACTAAGCTCCAGTATTACCTATACCTTAAGATATGATCGATTGAGGGTCGTAGTCAATCATAAAAGTTAAAACTCTTAAAAATAATGAATTCCTTTGGAGAAATCAATATCAGAAAATGTAATCATAAGTTTAAAGTAAAATAGTATATATTATCTACTATAGTGATGGATTCAGCAAATCTCGTGTCATACAATAATCGACTCAATTTTTGAAATTTAATTGAACCAATTGATGATGGCCTTTATAAAGTTTATTTTAATTTTTAAGAATTTAGGGGTTAAGTATTATATATATAAATGTAAATAACTGTTATAATATTGTATAATGGGAGAAGTATTTTAAATACGTAGCAAGTGTTTACAACGCTTGAAAGACTATAAGCTTAAAAAAAAAATTATATTTTCATTAAATCATAACTTTGTAAATACTATGCCATATGACTAATGACATTTGTATAAGACAGTAAAGACAGTTTGATAATCTTTTTTCAAAAGAAAATAAATCAAGATAAAGCTATAAAAAAAGGTTTACGTATTCAAATGAATTTTCAACGGAAAACAAAAATAATGTCAGTTTTAATAGCATTTTCGTAGTACATATATGATGGCGTATTTGTAATAACATATTTTGTATATATAATTAAAAATGGTGATATACATATATCGTAAATTGTATGCCTGTTTCATGCATAATATATTATATGTCTCTGCTTTGTCGAAATGTTATTCTATGTAAGTCTTACTATAATAGAACTTTTCAGTTACATATAGCTCATACGGATTCTATAACATTCTGGTATGTAAATAGAAAAACACCTTTGAATATTATTCATTGGTTAGTAATAAATCCTAAAATACACAATAAAATGTTACTCAATTTTTTCTTCTTAAAAATTCAAAATTGAACATGAAATGTAATAGGTACAGTGAAATACTGAAATCCGGACAATGTGTATTGTGTATTTTCGATCGTATGCTATTCTATCGTATTACTATCGTAATTTATAGAAAATGTCATTGTTAAAGTATTTTAACCTAACCAATATGGTGTTAGGAATAATCATTTTTTGCGTCAAAATATACTAATTGTCTTTATTATTTATTCATGAGATTTTTTAAACAGTTTTTTCGGAACTAAAATAGATATTAATATTTTTTACTCAACACCACACATAATAATATTATAGTATATATTTAAAATATAATTCATTATTCTTCTTTCGAAATTTAAAAATCTTTTATGTTAAGAATTTGACATAAAATCAATATTCAACGAACATCTCTCGATTTATCCTTGCCAAACTTAATATACTTTACCTGTGGTTGGTATATTATACTTCCACTAACAGTCACCAAAGGAATTCCTTCTATTGTTATTTAAACACCCATTGTGTAATTATTGATTTCCTTATCATTAGTTTCAGTGATATTGTTTTTACGGAATTCAGACCGTCTATGTAGCAGTTTAAGAAAGTCATACACAACTTTCTACTTACTGAATTTTCATTCTCATTTTATTATAATAATAAAAGAAAGTTTTAGATAATGATAAGTATATCATGATAAATTGTTAAAACCAATCATACATTTATAAATATTTGCTTATATTTTAAGTTGAATGGAGATGGGTCAATATGAGTTTTAAAATTATTTGTGTTTTTCTACGGCTTAAATAATTATTAATGGCGCAATATATTTAAGCTACAAAAAAACGTTTTACACTAAATTTTAATCAAGTGTATTATAGTAACCAATCTCTTTTTAACATGTTTCAAATACAATGATTTGTCTAACATGTCAAAATGGAATACTCAACATATTATTAAATTATGTAGCTTTATTTTTATAAATTGTCACAATTTGATCGGTATAGTATTAAAATAAATAAACAATACTTATCAAT
>NC_042493.1:10814716-10876621 GCF_005508785.2 Acyrthosiphon pisum
GATAAAGCTATAAAAAAAGGTTTACGTATTCAAATGAATTTCAACGGAAAACAAAAATAATGTCAGTTTTAATAGCATTTTCGTAGTACATATATGATGGCGTATTTGTAATAACATATTTTGTATATATAATTAAAAATGGTGATATACATATATCGTAAATTGTATGCCTGTTTCATGCATAATATATTATATGTATCTGCTTTGTCGAAATGTTATTCTATGTAAGTCTTACTATAATAGAACTTTTCAGTTACATATAGCTCATACGGATTCTATAACATTCTGGTATGTAAATAGAAAAACACCTTTGAATATTATTCATTGGTTCGTAATAAATCCTAAAATACACAATAAAATGTTACTCAATTTTTTCTTCTTAAAAATTCAAAATTGAACATGAAATGTAATAGGTACAGTGAAATACTGAAATCCGGACAATGTGTATTGTGTATTTTCGATCGTATGCGGTAATATACCCGTTATTGAGATGATATTTAAATTCTACATTGTAACCTACATTATCGATTGTTTACAATTCAGAAGTTTACTTTTGGATAAGTCTTCCCAAAATTCACCAAAAAATTCTAATTTATAGTTAAGTTATATAACCTTTAGATATTTAAATTATATTTATATTTTAAACCTTTCATAAAAAATATTTTCTGAATAAAGTCAGACATTTTAAATATAATTATGCTTATATATTTTGTATATATTTCATTTCATCGATATATCTCAAGTACTGCTTGGGCATATAATAAACATGACATTATCGTCTAAAACTTCAATGACTCCATTAAATATGAATGATAACGATTATTAATTTAGAAGTCCTTGTCTGACCCGTTATTTTAAAATCTAAGTCAGTAAAAATATTATTATGTATATTGGTAACTCAAAGTAATTATTATTATTGTTATAATTTTTTCCAAGATAAATTTTCAAGTAAAATTTATTATATATAGAATTTCACTAATTTGTAAACCTAAATTTTTAAAAAACCATTGATTCAAATTATTTTCTATATAGTTATATTTGGTAAAAATGAATTTACAGTATTGTGTTTTAGTACATTTTTTAAGACAACAAAATTCTAACCCTCTGTGATCAGTACATTATGAATTCTTCAAAATAGATATACTTTACTTCTTAAACATTATTATTTTTCATTCGCTATTTTTAAATGTATTACAAAAACTTGTAAAATATTTATTTTAAATTAAAACAAAAGACTGTATGGAAACATTCTCCTATAGGAAACCATCGATAAAATGTTACCTACTTCTTGTATGTGTTATCGTTAGAAATTACCTTAATATGTAAATAGACAAAAAAAATAATCTTAACCTATGTGCTATAAATGGTTAATGTTATCAAATTAGGATCCATTCACTACGTCATTCTATAGAAAATGTCATTGTTAAAGTATTTTAACCTAACCAATATGGTGTTAGGAATAATCATTTTTTGCGTCAAAATATACTAATTGTCTTTATTATTTATTCATGAGATTTTTTAAACAGTTTTTTTCGGAACTAAAATAGATATTAATATTTTTTACTCAACACCACACATAATAATATTATAGTATATATTTAAAATATAATTCATTATTCTTCTTTCGAAATTTAAAAATCTTTTATGTTAAGAATTTGACATAAAATCAATATTCAACGAACATCTCTCGATTTATCCTTGCCAAACTTAATATACTTTACCTGTGGTTGGTATATTATACTTCCACTAACAGTCACCAAAGGAATTCCTTCTATTGTTATTTAAACACCCATTGTGTAATTATTGATTTCCTTATCATTAGTTTCAGTGATATTGTTTTTACGGAATTCAGACCGTCTATGTAGCAGTTTAAGAAAGTCATACACAACTTTCTACTTACTGAATTTTCATTCTCATTTTATTATAATAATAAAAGAAAGTTTTAGATAATGATAAGTATATCATGATAAATTGTCAAAACCAATCATACATTTATAAATATTTGCTTATATTTTAAGTTGAATGGAGATGGGTCAATATGAGTTTTAAAATTATTTGTGTTTTTCTACGGCTTAAATAATTATTAATGGCGCAATATATTTAAGCTACAAAAAAACGTTTTACACTAAATTTTAATCAAGTGTATTATAGTAACCAATCTCTTTTTAACATGTTTCAAATACAATGATTTGTCTAACATGTCAAAATGGAATACTCAACATATTATTAAATTATGTAGCTTTATTTTTATAAATTGTCACAATTTGATCGGTATAGTATTAAAATAAATAAACAATACTTATCAATTAATTAATATTATAATAATTAAATGGGTTCTTTATTTAAAATACTTTAATTTATAAAATACAAGTTATTTTTCCTATATATACTTAATCACAATTATATGTACTAAGTCGGTAATAATACCTTTTGAATAAATAATAGGTACATGCATTATTGAAATAAGAAATAACACATTCGAAATTTGAATAATTAATAACAGCTTAAGTGGTTATTTTTCTATTGGAAAAATTAAAAGAGACTTATATAGTATTCAAATTCAGTGGTAATTAAGTTTTGGAGGATGGTTGTGATTGTGAGATGTGAGCCAACAATTTTTTTTAGAATTCTCAACAATTCACAATGGTAAGTTTATTTGAATGATTAGTAATTATAAACCAAGGTCTGTGACAATCCTTTTATTCAAAAGTTAAAATAAATCGTTTATACTATTTTTTTTTTTTTTTGAAGAACAATTATTTCAAACAGATAACATCATAATATAATATAATAATAAATAAGTTAAGGAATAACATATTTTGTAACCGTTTCGACCGTAAAAATGAGAAGGATGATGTTGTGTTTTATATACAAAACAAATTGCTGAGACACAACCATAAACGCTTATATTTCTACGTGCATACACTTTAAACCATAGAACTAATTTAAAATAAGAAAAATAAAATATATTTGAAAGCAGTTGTATAAATAAGTAGACATCGTGTACGTTCGCTTAACGAGAACACGTGCAGGTACCGCATAATACATATCACAATCTCATAAAAGTTTATCTAAGGGCGGTCGAAAGAAAATTCATTAAATTCAACTCAATAATTTACAGTCCTTTATGTATAATAATAGTACAGCTTTGAAGTATTTCTGTAATATTTTGCATGGTAGGTATTAACACTGATTATTGAACACTCGTATAATAATAATGTATCGTTTACTAATTACTAACCATACGTTATTTTAAATATGATGTTTTAAAAATTCCTTTCATACACCTTAAATGGATGTTCATAATAAGAGTAAATCCTGTATCGAGCTTAGGGTTGACACTCTCAAATATTCCCAGAGGATTATGGAAACGGGATCGTATTTGTATTCCAGTGAATACAAAAAAAAATTAAAACGTTTATTTTTATGTCATTTTTTTTTTAAATAATAGGCTCATTATAATTTTGAGTTTCACGCAGAAATAAATATTGATTGGTATTAATAAAAAGTATCAACCTACTCTATACATAGGAATCAAAAGTTTCACGTCATTATATCGATAGATTTCAACGAAAAGTGGGGAATTTTTAATGTCCAACTTTTCCTACTATTTTTGCAAACTATTTCATCTGTTCAAATCTTTCTTTATTTTCTCATGTTGGAAAAAAAAGTTATACATACTTGCCATTTATTTTGTACTTCAATTTTCTTTTTTAGCTTTTTTTTACAAAGAACAGACATGCATTAAAAAAAAAGTGTTATGACCAATTTTTTATTTCATCTGTCATCAATATATCATGAAAGTTTTTATTAAAACCCACATATAGTACAACATATATTGGTGTGTGATTAAGCTTAAAGTCAGATTGATAAATGATAAATGTCAAAACATTTTTAAATTCAACAATTATAATATAATATACACAATGTATAGTATGTAATTAAAAATCTAGTATAATATATAAATTGAGAATTTAAATATTTTATTTTATTCATTAGCAAATTATATTTATTTATATTAGATTCTGAGCGGAGTGATGAAGGTATACGGATTGTATAATATGTTTTTTAATAGAAAAATGCTTTGATTTGCAACATTAATATAGTTTCTGGTATGTAAGTGGATTTAGTAGGTACTTACTATTAAGTGGTAAAAATTAAATAATCAAGAAGAACAAAATAAAAATTCACGAAAAATGGTAATTTTGACGTAAAATATCGAAATATCTAATGTCTTATTTTGTTGTAACTTAAAAACAATCTAGCATAGAAACTTGAAATGTTTACAAAATGGGATGACATTTGAATTTAATTTGTAGTCATAAGAATATGGCATGTTACATTTTTTTTTTTAAACCAATCTTTACAAAGTGAATTCCTGGTGGGACAGCTATAGAAGTAAAATAATTACTATGATAGCATATCATAATATATCATAAATTATACTTATTTATATAGGCTGATACTGACAGACTGTCTGCACTCAGAATCGTTGTTCAAATACAATGATTAAATTTTAAATTCAAATTTAATACATATTACATACATAACAGTTATTTACTCAATAACAACGTCCAGACACCACTACGGTAACTGTAGAGCAGAGTGGTTTCCTACTTTCCTCTTTTTTATTTATTCTTACTTCTGAGAATATTGTTGTTGTTTCAAATAAATTTTACTCATCTGTACACTTTAAAATAAGCAATTAATAATGTTAAACAAAGCATTTTCAATAATTATAATGGTTGAGGTATATTAAAATTGGAAAATCATAAAAAAAGTAGATTAAATATTATATTTTCAAGTAATATTATACTTTCTTAGAAATTTACAATATCTTCGACCCTTGCTGTGTAATAGTTTGTATACCTGCCTAAATCATAACAAAAAAAAAAAAAATTAAAATAAAAAAAAAGTTGTGTATCTAGCTATTAAAATGTCTTTAATTGGTCTTAATTGAAATTACTAAAATTAAAGAAACAAGAATTATTTAATAACTAAATTAGAGTTGTATTACATTACGATGTATGTTTAAATCGATAAAAATAGTATTTATAAATTGATTTAAAGATATTAAAAAACAAAAAATATGAATGTTATAAATGTAATGTTATGTTATTAAGTTTTCATTTATATCTGTGGTTTTGATTAACTAATGATGATGGAAAGGTCTCTTATCTATCCTTAATATACACGTTGGTAGACTAAGGATAGCATTATATTTTAACCTTTACAAAATCCAAGTAATTGATTGGGACAATGAGATAAATTAGTAGTCAACTGAGTACTACAATAATATAGGTATACCTTTACTGCATTACTTATCAAATCCTAGTCTTAGATTGCCAATTTCCTATTCGAATCTCGAAGACTAAATCAATTGGTTTTCGATGAAAATTATTTATTAATATTAATAATATTATATTACACACCGACATGGTGAAATGTGATCTTAAATCGGAATAGATATATACACAGTACATTTTGGAGTAGTTATGTATATAATTGTATTGAATATATTGAATAAATTGAAATTCGACATGTCTTGCATTACAGTGACATATACTACTCTGTGATGAAGAACACTCGACTGTAAAGACTACTTTCCCACTTTAAAAAAAAAAAAATGACAACATGAAAATTAGCAAACAAAAAGCTTTTAAATAAATAAATTGGAACATTGGAATTAATTATTATCATATTTTTAAATGAGCTACATGTTTTTTATCAGCAAATATTTTTATAAATGAATGTTAAATAAGCTAAGCAAATTTTACTAGTCAAATATAAAAATGTATTATATATAATATGTTTCACGATTGACAAAATCAGGAATGCACACGCGTTGGGCTTGACACTCGTCTAGTTTCGTTGTTATATTATATGTTATACATTCAAAAGTAATTAATAATGACAAATCGCAGTAATATAACAAAACTGTGCGTAAAGCGAATTTGTCGTTACAAATTTTGAATATAAATCAAATGTTGTGAATTGTGATTATCATACAATTTAAATTAAATTTGCTAAATTATCAATAACAATTATTTATTATAAAGAATAAATTATTCTAATACCTAGAAAAATATTTTAGGTTATTTGTTTATGTGTAATTGTACTTAAAAACTCCAATATATTTTTCTCAAAACAGATTTTCAGAAAACGTATTTTAAAAACTATAAAATTTAGTTTTAACGTAGCTACAGTCTTGCATGTAACCTGTATCTTATTACTAATTTGTTAAGATGTTATATGAAACTTTAAGATCGACCTTACAGTCAGAAAAACACACTTAGAACATTCATATCGTATACCTAAATTCATTACGTTTCTAGAGTTCGGAACGAAATACATTCTTGAGTTAATTTAACTAGGTATGCAAAAACGTTAGAAGCTTATTATAAACAATGTCATAGTCTAAATGCATTAAAAAAAATTAAAATAATAGTCTTACAAAATTAAAATATTGTGTTTAAAAAATACGACTCTTAAATAAATCTTTTCAAGTACTACTCTTCTCTATAAATATTTTGATACAATAAACATTTCATAAATATAACTATATGTTAAAATTCTAGTTTAAAAACTGAAATATTGTAAAAATAATTTACGTATTTTATAATAAATATAACTTTTTTAATATAATTTTTAAATACAATTATTATCTTTGTTCAACTCAACACCTTTATCCTGGAGTTTTTTACATTCTGATACATAATATATAGATTTCAGTGGCACTGATGAGTGTCTGCACATAAATGCTAACCTTCTGTAAATAACAATAAATAGCAAATTTACTCATTAAGTATACTTATTGTAAATATGATCATAAATTGTAAATAATTTTAATAAAATATAGAAAAAAATATATATAAGTATATAAAGATAATAGATACATCAAGAAACTTCGGCCTATATACTCTAAAATTATATTATTATTTATTATTATTTAAAAGACATATACATTGGTGGATGAATTTTTACATGATATTTAACTGAATGTATTTGAATATTATGTATAAATAGATAAACGCAGGTAAAAAATAATTGATTTTTTTAATATTACTTAACAATGTTTTTCCTTTTCATTCGCTTCTTTTAAATTATATAAACTCGCTTGAGCGCTTTATCTTATAATCGTGAAATGTAAATAGATTTATCTCCAAAATTATCATAATCGTATTGTTTAATGCTAGGTACTTGTACTACAACTGTTGTAAACAATAAAAAAACTTTCAATATGATAAGAATGCTCGAGGGAATATGCAGAGCTAAGAAAAGTTTCACTACACTATATGTCAATCGGACAATTGTAAGAGTACCAACTAGGTACCTATATTTATTTAACACCAATAATGCAATTATGTAGACCTTTTGGCTTTTTATAACGTTACATATTCGTAACCTAAATATTACACTCACAATTTAACGTTAAATATTGCAAAAAGTTACACTTAAATAGGAGTAAGTACATAAACAAATTACTTAATATAACCAAATCAACTATTTATTTCGAAATCATGAAATTCAAAATAATACAAACAATACATATTTAGCATAAATTGATTAAAACAAAATCTAAAAGTAAAATATTAACCAATCTCCACGATTATATAAATTAAATAATATAAATATATACATATATAACTATACTATAGAAACATAACTATTATAGTTCCTCTGAAAATTATCACATGTTATTCATTATTTTTAAAGCACGCTCTCCATGTGTGACTTGGTATATTATGTGATTCAAACCAAAACGAACGAAATCATTTATTACCAAATAAGGTTTCATCCATGATGCTTGAAAATTTTAGCTACATTTTTCAAATTTTAATACCTATATCTATAAGAATTGAAACAAAAAACGATGCCAAGTTCAGTGTTAAAGAAGAGCTTTCTCAAGAAGAAAAGATTATACAAAAAATGTATGAATACAGAATATTATAAAAATAGTGTAAGACCTCAAATCGATTTATTGTAAAAATTATAAAAGAAAAGTTGGCGTATTCACTTTATGAACTACCTATGATGTAAATAATGATATTTTATTGTAATTTCCAAAACAACTACAACTAAGTAACGGGAAAGAATAAAATAAAATGACGCAAGTATAATTTTTATTCTTATACGCCATGCAATTAAATAAATGTCTTGTATATTTTACAATTTAAATTGTAACAAGTACCCAAATAAGTAAAAAGTGTTTTTGATTATAAATTATTCAGCCATGCAGCTAAGTATAGGTACTCTTTATAACGGTGTAATAATTATTTTCTAGACAATACAAAACTAAGATCATAATTAACGATAACATGACAATTATTAAAGTCTCCATTGTGAAGTACACTGCTCGGGAAATTTCAAGAAAATTAACTACAATGAATTTAATTCATGTCAGTAAGCACGTTCTTAACCAAGCTCCACACTGAGTCATTTTTTTTTTATATAATACAACAATTATCCATTATTTTCAAATAGCATGCTCTTCATAATATCGAAACACCATATCGTCCTACGCCGACGTTATCGAAGCGAGAAGAATAGCCAATAGCCAAAGCCAATATTCAAAGTGGAAACTCGTTCTTAGAATGACAAAATTACTCTGAGTATTAAGTGTCAGTTGTAGTAAGTATTAACAATAAAGTATTATCTCTAATGTATGATAATATGAATTTAAAGATCATCCCGTATAACTGTATGAGGTATATTCATGTAATCGCGATGTATGAAAACGTAATACGTATATTCACGATCGTGTTATTCAAACATCTCAAACAATAAGCAATATAAACTATTATATTATTATCATGGAACATGAATATGAAAGTATAAATGTAAATAGTTAAGAGTGATGGGTTCAATTTTTTTTTAAATCTTTCTGTTTTGCACTCGTGTTTCGCTTCAATCATGATATCTTTTCTCACGCATCTATCTCAAAACTAATAAAACTGATGTACACATTTCTATTAAGACAATAATTTTTTATGTCTAAAATATCAATGAGACATAATATATTGTAGATGGATGTTAAGTGTACCTACGATGCAGAGCTAGAATATTAATTCCTAAGGCATAATAATAAGAAAGTTGGTCAACCATAACATAACTCATAATCAACATTAGTTTACAAAGAGGTACATACCTACCTACTAGTTTCTTGTGGATGGAAATCTCTAAAAATATAATGAGTTTATTAAAATATTATGTAGATTAGAGCTAGGTAGTATTGTATTGGACTTAGCTAGGTATTCAAATATGACTTCTATGAAATTGAACTTGATTTTGTACGCATGGTGAAAAAATCTAACACTTGGGTAAACGTAAATACGATATAAACCTATACTATATAGGAGGTAATATTCTTGCTAAATTATACTTTTACATAAGAAATGAAAAAAGTTACGTTAGAAAATTGTGTTTTGGTACGTCAAACAAATAAAACAATTTTACCTAAATATTTTCAATTATTTTAACCACGTTAGCGAAAAGTTTTTATAAAGTTCAATAATACTAATAAAAGTTTGAACTTCATAAAACTATCAAGTTTTATGTTTCTTAAATACTATTTACTGCATTCTAAATTCCATGATAAATGACAGACGAAAATTCTAAATAAAAAAATAAAATCACTAAGAAAAAGAATTAGTTAAACATAGCAGAAAAGTATTGGAAAAATCATGGAATAACTGCATATATTAATATATCAGTATTCTTATCTTGAGAAATAAATTAATAATAATAATAATATATATTTTTTTATTACTTTTGCTGTACATTTTCCAACTCATATGCGTAGTATATAAGTTTATTATAAATTAGAAAAACACACATTATAATTGTCAAATAATATTTATGATGGTAATTAAAATCAATATGATAACATGCATACAACTACTCTAATTGCATTTAGGTGTTTCTTCCCTTCTTAAAAGAATCAGTTTAAATTCAAAGATAGTCTGTGATTACATTTACTCTTAGGATTTTCTAAGAATATTTGCATTTAAACGTTAACAAAAAAACACTGTTTCTCGTTACTTTCCTATATTCCGAGTTGAATAATAATGCTTGGAATGGAATATGCTTTGAATGGGATGGAGAAATTATACGACCAGAATTAAATTCTGTAAATAAAATACTAAACTTTATTACGCTTTGTTTAGTTTTCATTGGTAACATTTGGTTTTGTGGATTTATCTCCATTGAATGATTATTTAATGATAGCCAAACTACATGTTAGAAATTATATAAAATAAAACCATCAACAATTAAATAATTGCCAATGAATGGTATAATAGGCAAAAATAGTACTTATTAATTTTAGCTACTTATCAATAGTAATTAATCATTATATAGATAAGTATAGTATAGTTTTGTACTTGTGTCACAAACTGACAACATAAACCTATACCTATACCTATCTGTTGAGTGTCAACTGATCGACTGACACCAAATAAGGAATAATAGCACTCAATCTTGTATTAATTGTGTTATTAAATATTATGTTTGTGAAAATAAAATCATAATATATATAGAACACAATTATAACTTGTACAATCATAAAAATAAACCGTTTCTTATAAATGTCAAATGTGAAATGGCTATAATGGTTTAAACAGTGTAATGTTTAATTATTTCAATTTTATTTAATTATCAGAAATATAACGTTATATTCTAATGTAAATTCTAAATATAGTAATAACTAATAAGTATTTTCAAATTGAGCAGTTTTTGTATAACACTAAATTATTTATAAAACCTATTTAGTTAATAGGAGCGTATATAACACATTAGTCCACGCTATAATAGATATCATAGGAAACGTTCTGCGAAGGTACTTATTTAGAGGAATCAAATTAAATAATAACTTTTCTCGTGATTTACCGTGCAATTGGACATGTCAAATATCAAAACAATTGAAAACTGAATTGTGGCCAGTTAAAATTAAATATATTGTAACGCTTTATTTTATAGAAATTACTTGTCAAAAGTAATTTCCATTACATTTTCGTTACTAGGATATAATTCTAATGAAATTACGTAACGCGTTACAAGCAAAGTAACGCCGTTACAGTAACGCGTTACTTCCATTACGTTACTACCCAACACTGTCAATTCTGTATGATGAGTAGGTACATTGTAAGGTGCTATTTCTAAAGTTTCGTAATAATATCGTATAACAGCATATATAGCGTAGAATGTCGAGTAGAATCATGGAAAACATCCACGTAAATATGTAACACATGCCACGCATAGGTAGGTACACAGCTATAACACAAACAACTAAATTCGTAAACCGTACAAAATGTTGATATCTAACCTAGGTATAATATGATGACAGCATTCAGTCATTTATATACTATAATATTATGTTAATTTTCCAAACAAAAGCAACTAAGACAAGGACAACAATAATTATTATTGTGATCGAATGTTTTTACAGATAATCATTGTAAATAATTTTGTATGAATCATGTTCTTTTATTGTTCACTCTGTAATAATATTATCGATATATTTATTTTTGATAAAATTATTTCTTATTATCAAATGGACAAGGTGTGTGCGAGCGTGTATGAGTATAAGTAGGTGTAAAATAGATTTTAAGACCTACTCTATGATACTGTTACTTTTAAGTCGAGAATTTTCTTTTCGCACACCCATTACAAGCCAAAATGTCGTCACACGATCGTGTAGATCGGAGTTCGAGGTGACGAGAAGTCGCTGTGGTTCTTGGCCGTCACTTACGGCCATGGGCGGCCATTTGTAAAATATAAGGGAGACGCCAAATAAAAAAAATTCTTAAATGTAAACTTTGAATAAGGGCTGAATGTTTATTTCACACCCTAATAGGGATTAAGAAAAACAATTTATTTTATGCTGTCTAGGAAACTATAAGCAATACCATGGTAGTGTTTATTAAATTATAAGTTCGTATTAATTTTCGAGGGGATGATGTTGCCCGTATTGTTATCTCCTTCCCCTCAACCAATGGCGCCGATACTTACGACCGTGTACTATGTCGGGTCCGATTTGAATTCAAAGGGCTGGTCTATGATTACAATAAATAGAGTTGCAATCATTTTGGTAAATCGGCGAAATCGATAACTTTGATATACGGCGTGGATGCTTTAAATTGCGACGGGACGGCGGGGAAAACTCTATGGCACCACGATTCGGAAAACTAAGTTTCCTTTAAAAAGCCGACCGAGTTCATTATTTATGTTTAGTTCGCACAATGTACTACACTGTTCGTCCTCCCGTTGTCGTTTTATTTTTCCAACACGGCGGACGGATTAAAGTGAAACCGTACGTTTAACCAAACCATTGGGGGAATGATAACGCTGCGCAATCGTCGGGAAAAACGGTACGTGGGCGGTGTATGGTTTATCGGTAAAAAGAAATGTCACAGATGAAGATCGTCTTATTGCCTACCACCGTTACATTTTTCAAGCCTCCCTGCCCTCTCTTTTTGCCCATCTCCAGAGACATTTACCGACGTGAACTTTATTTTATACATACTGCACCGCGCCCACTCGCTGGAGTTTTTGGGATTTTTAACCCAACTATATTCCGTCAATCAACAACACAAAATTCACCATGATTGGCCATTTATTTTTCACTCGTTCTAACTTATTTTGTCTTTGATGCCAAATCAATTTACCGACTAACACTTTAAAGACTTTTATATGGTTTAAAAAAAAAAAAACAAACGACGTCTGAATATTTTTAATCTTAAATGATCGTGATAAAATAAATATTGGGTACCTACTTCAATATTATATTATTCATACTATACCTATAACACTTTTATATTCATAATAACTAATGAAACTCTTTTACATAATATATATTTACATAGAAAATATTATAATTTATTTTTTATTTTTTAAGCTATTGAATATTTATCCAGTATGTGTCCTTAATAGTATGAGGTACTTACTTATCTCCTGAAACAACTTCTAAAACAGTTTTTCAAGCTTTTAAATAAATTTCAATAATTTATTTTTAAAAAGGGAAACTTCCATAAAACAAACCACAATATAGCGTTATAAAAATAAACTGATTTTTCATTTTATAGGTACTTCACATTAAAATTAATTATCAAAAATGTGTATCCCTAACATTTAATAATTTTAAAATTTCAAAAATTATTATGCAACTATCTAAAACAACTGTAATTCATTGACATTAGAAACGCATTTCTATTCCATAGAAAATAACTCTATCTGATAAATTATTTTTCAAACAATTGTCAAGATTGTGAGTATAGATAAAGACCGTATAAATAATATTTTGATAATTGCTCTACAAATATAACAAACAAGATCAAAAACTATATTACAAATATTTCTTGTCTTTCCGATAACACAAAATGTACGCTTCTGTTAAATAAAGAAAAAAATATGTTTTGAACAACTATATACGCTGCAAGATAGTACATAACATAAATTGTAATAAAACTTTAACTTTTATAACTTTTTAGAAAATATGTAATCAGCTTAACATTTTTTTGTTTATATAAATATAAATAATTTAAATTAATGAACCATAATATAATTATGCGCATTGTTTTGTTATAATTCAAAACTTAATTAGTTAAAATTTCATGTTCATATGACAATAAATTATTCATTCAATAGTGAAGAATGAGATGGGGTTGAAAGAACCGGAGCACACCCTAATATGTTTTAGTCCCCTTATAGTCAGCCCCTACTGACATTTTTATGGTTATATAAAAATGTAAAATATATCGAATTACCGAGGTTTTCCCCCAAACAAAATGTTTCATTCAATATATCTTTAGAACTTCAAAATAACAACAGAAAAATACATTTTTTAAAGGCTGGGTCTCAAATACTGATTTACTACGTTGATGTGTTTTTATACCACTTTGATAGAAAAAAAAAATACTTTCCGAAAATATTCGTTCGGCCGTTGTATGACTTGAGGGGGTCAGTATTGTATGCACTGCAAATTTTGAATACACATGATTTCAAGCAGAATATCGTAGTTACAATAAATTGAGTACTTATATAGGATGCGTAACAGTGGACAGGTTTTTTATCCAAATTCTAATGTAACGTAAAAGATTATCCGATGTCCACATCACCTTAAAAAGTCTAAACACCGTAAGACATTCTATTTGTATATTATAAAGTTCTATGAAAAAAACTATAGTCTGTGTACTGCAAATGTGTTTTTCTTGAACAGTTTTTGGAAATAGGATAGCGAAAACATCAGAATTCTTCAACAATAATCGATTTCGTTGTACTAGGTTATGGAGTTACGAACAACGACGTGACGTAACCCGTTGAGGGACAAAAAAAAAGATTTGTTTTCGAAATCACACAATGATTTCACATCGCCTAAAACGAATGTTGTTGTTTTTTTTTAAGTTTTAATATTGCGAGGAACTTATAGGTTAATTGCACATAAACGGAAAATCGAATAGTAAAAATTAACAACCATACCTATTTATGAAAAAATAGGTAGCACATTAAAGCAATATTGTCGACAGTCGAAATATGAATATTATATTGTGTCATTGTGATACTTATAGTCCAATACTGTCTCGTGCAGTGTTTTAACAATTTTCCGTTACACTTTGTGACTTTGAAAATCAAAATAGTAGTCGTGTAAGTGATGTATACAAATTAATTAATTGTTACATGAACACTAACATGACGTAACAAAACATTTTTTATAAAAATAAAATCCGAACACCGACGCTTCTTCAATAGGTTATACTTATCTCAATACAACTGTACGTACTTTTCACAAACGTGTAAAATTGTAATAAATAAAACAAAGTAAGTGCAAATGAAAATTTAAGTTATTTGAAATTATTCACATCCGAAACGTTTTCAGCAAGACATTACTGAGAAACAGGTCAAACATCAGAAACAATTATTGCAGAACGATATAGTGAGTGCAAATAGTATTATTTCCACTTTAGAATATATAATAATTTGCATACGCAGAGAAATATAAAGCTTTTTTAAAACATCAGATTTAACTGTCCGTGAAAAATTCTCTCCATTTCGCGAGTAAATATATAGATATATACATATACATATACATATTATAGTGTTCGGCTTTAATAATCTATACCTATAAAAGGTAAAGTGTGTAGTTTGTATGTTCGGCCACCCATCACATTAAATCTACTCAACCGTTTTTGATGGGACTCCTACCAAATGATTCAGCTACATTCTTCGGAATAGGTTTTATACAACTTTACGTTCTTTAAAAGAATCAATAGCGAACTGAATTTTCATTTGAGCCACAAAGTACGCGGCAATCTGATAGATACCATATCTAAGTAAAAGAAAAGAAAACACAACGATTCTCATTATACTCATATAAAAATAAAAAATATTTAAGAAAAAATGTAAGAAAGCTTAGACTTTTTGGTCGTTGGTTAGATATTAAGTGCTGCAAGCCTGTATGCATTATCTAAGTAGTACGTATAAAATTACAATTAATTTTAGGATACTTATATCACATCTCAATGACAACATTTTGAAATAGAGCTTGGCTTACATAATTTTCATGTCGATCATTAAAATATGCTTGCAATGATTTTAGACTCCATACTTTATACACTTTATACTATACCTACGAGCCAGTTACAATAGTTTTTGTACGACGACATAATATAGATTATTATTATTTTTTAAATGTTCTTTTGTTTTGTCTGTGAACTCCTTTTAACGATAGGTTCGATAACTCAAAAATGTGCATATAGCCACGTCGACTAACAAATTGGAAATGAGGTTTTGATTTTAATTGTGCACTTGATAAAATCAAAATATGTTTCTATGAAAATATAATAAATTATGAAGTATCAAATATACAAGTACCCAACTTTTCTCAGACAGCTCTATTATGTATTAGTGAGTATAATTTTCATATTCCAAAAATGTTCATCAGTGTAAAGAGCACACTTCAGTAAATCCAAATAACGAACAAAATTATACGCGATGAACAATGTGTGTATTATTTAGTTATTTTCGTAGAAGTTACTAACACACAATATGACAGAATATAAAGTTGGACAATTTAGAGTATAAAGCCCTCACACGAAATATCTTTCAACATTTTTTTATAAGATAATATATACTGATAGACCGAGGTTATGGTCATAAAACATTTCTCTTCGCCAGACCTATAAATTGTAGTATACACCTACGATAATGCTTATCTAATAAAAAAAAAATGTTTCGTTTTAATGGTTAGATTGAGTGTAAAAAATACATTTCCCATTCATGTAACGGACGAAATTTGTTACACGTAACGCTTAGGGTTTTAACAGTAGATTTACATATCTCGGAGATAACGAAATCACTAAATAAATGCAATAATAATACGTTCCCAAATTAAATGTTGTTTATATTATGTTTTAAACTTTTAAGTCATTCATAAAAGTTAGTAATTTTTATTTAGGTTCTACATTAATTTACTATTATATTCCTATACACCGCGGGATAATTATTATGTGTATATTATATTGTCTCAACAACCACTCACTTTTCTGCGAGAATGATAAACGACAATAAAATGTCAATACAATATAAAAATACCTTATTCGCCATAAAACACTATTATCGAATAAATTAGAAAATTTTGAACAACATCGAAAATATAATATTAAGTAGGGAGGTTTATTGAATGGAGTGGTTTATAATATTTTTTCATTCATCCTATGTACACAAGGCCAAAAATTCAATAGAAGAACATGTAAATATCTTGTACAGTTTTGGGTTAGAAGTACTTGTGTGGTTAAATTCACAATGGCATGTATTTTTACGGTTATATGCGGCTTTAAGAATATTATCGTATTTGAAAAATTAAGTCAATCTGGATAATAATCTTGTGAAGGTCTTATACTTAATTTTTTACATTGTACACATATATAGCATCTTCGATTGATTAATTTAAATGTTTGTCCATTCAAATCTAAACAAAAAATAAAAAGAAAGTAGGTACTATTACAGTATTACATAGTATTGATATTCTTATATTAGCTGTTTTAGTAATATCAAAGATAATAACTCAAACTGTCTAATTTAAATCATTAAAACATATGAACGAAATATTTACATTCAAATTCAAAAAGTGTAGTAATATCTTATATGGGTACAAAATATCTACAATTAACTATTTTATGCCTTCGTAATTAAAAGAAATACATGAACAGTATAAACTATAATTATTACCTATTTTTAACTTAAAATAATACAATTCGAGTAAGTAGTCTATTATCACAGAATTGAATAGAAGTTATAAACAATTTATATCTTAGAGCTGCTTTTTTAAAATAAAATTGTGGCTACAAATATACATCGTTTACATAATATGTATACGTTTTTAACATTGTTTTCAGTATATAACCAAGTTACAAATAAAAATTTATTTTCTATCGTCAACATTTCAGAAATGATTTTTTTGCTTAAAATATGTTTTAAATCAGTCACATTTTGAAGAAATGCTTGTAGGACATTGTTGTAGGTAATATATAAATTATTGAATACCTATATTAGAATGTATATGACAAGGCTCATCTGAATTCTATGAAACCCAACTTAAACGTGAATATACAATTATTTATATATACATATATACATATTTATATATATATATTTTAAATCGACGTTTATTGGATACCAAACTATTTTAGAAGGTATCATTTAAAAATATAATCAAGTTATTTTATTAATACACTTTGAAAATAGTTGGGTTAATTAATAAAGAATTTTTAACACAAATACATATTTTAGGCAATACAATTAATATTAGTTCATAAATAAGATTATTATCTTATACATTATAAATTAAGAATATTTTAAGAAAAACTAGTTTATTTTATGGTTTTCAGTTAATTTATTTGATAAACAATTTCCGATAAGCGATTGAACTTGCCAAATCTTGAAATATATTAACCCCTTTAGTGGGATATAAATTATTAGCAATTATTGTACAATAAGTCAAAACGAGAAAATGCTGCTCGGGTGTTTTTATATAATATATATAATAAAAAAAAATACGATACATTCAGTAGGATAAACCTGTCGGTAAATGGCTTTAAAATATGTGTTCTTATATTTTTTATTCGGATTGATTTAAAATGAAATCATATTTTTCCTTTTATTTAGCTAGACCTTTTTGCTATTACTTTTAAAATCTGTTAATGTACATAACGCCAGATCAATGTGAACTATATTATTTAGAGATCGGATTTATAGATTTGTGAGAATATACACTTTTAGAGTTATAAAGAAAAACGATTGTCACGTAAACAAATAGTGTGAACAAATGTGTTAGTCATTTTGGAAAGTTGAACATTTAATTTTCTGTATCAATCAAAATGTGTAAAAACTACGAAATATTAATTTAATTTAAGAACATTTTTATACGCATTAAAAGTAATGGCAAGACAACGCAGTACGATTATAGGTACCTATACTTAGTAAATAATTAAAAACAATATTTTATTACTTAAAATGCTTAAGTTATAAAAATATACTTAAATGATATTAAATCAAAACGTACAGATGTAGCCATACATATAAAGGTCGTGATTATGTGATAAGCCAACATGTAGGATTGGATAGAAAGCCTGAAAACCTAATGTTATAGTCACTCCGTCTCATCTTGACTACGTAAGCGCAGTAAAAATGAGTGTTTTGATACTTATTAGATTCAAAAGCATTGATAATGTATCACATAAAAAAAATTCTGACTGACTTAGGTTACAAATGTATATAGGTATGCATAGGTAATGGATATTATAGCTTTCTTCCATTTTATTCTACATCTTTCATTGATTATCCGTAGTTTATTCTTCTAGGTTCCTAACGAAAGTGCCTATTGACAAAATAAAAATATTACCTATCTTCAAAGTAAGGATAATCATAATTTAATATAATGAAATGGTATACAACCCTTGTGAAAATGTTGAGTATAGTACGTTCCATATAAACGAAGAAAACGTGTTAACATGAAAAAGAGACCGAAACATCATTATTCAATACCTATACTACGAAAACTTTCGACAATACATTTACTATTATTTATGGTTTTTAAATAATAATTGCCATAAATTAATAAAATTGTTAATATAAATAATAATAAATAGTTATATTAAATATAATATTTGCACAATTATATCAGTGATTGAAATTAATAACATTAAAATATTATAATATAGGTACCTAGTTATTTTATTTTTAGCACAGTTTTTGGATATTTAGGTATGATATTCTATATTATGATATTATATTCAGGTAACTCTCCAATCATATTCTTTATAATATGTTTCACTTTGGGATCTGTGTAACATACATTAAAATCACTTAATATACTATATGTATAGTATGGATTACATCTGCAGTGACGTTTTCCTTTAGTTTATTTTGAAAAAAAACATATTAGGTTATTAATAGGTACATATTATATTTTAAAATAAATCAATTGACGTACATAAACATGTTCAACAATTTATTTTAAGAAACTATTAAAGAAGTAAAAGATGATAGTATATTTTCATCTCCTAATAACTTGATAGGTATTCTTATATTACAGTCTCTAATTGATCGGCTAAAATTGTTCATCCTTGTTTTGGTTCGATCCTTAAATAGAAATCTTTAAGCTCGGGTGACAACCTTGATTGGGCTTCTAAGTTCACATTATGTGTAATGGATAGTCATTAAACGTAATATTGAATAAACGCTTGATGACGTACCAGTTAACGTGTATTTACCATCATAAAAATAAATGTTAATTTCCTTTTAAAAATAATCTACTGTTGACAAGATGTTTAACACTTCTTTTATGATCGAAACCTAATTATAATTATTGCACGTATGTGTCAATAATATTATTTAGGTATAATATATAAGAAATATTACTTATACTATATATTACTCGTTAAACATTTATTTAAAAAAATGAACAACTGATGGCAGCATAAAACATTAGAACTTATAATATGTTGTCATGTTGAACACAAAAATTATAAATATAACTCATATCTCTCTCTCTATCACTCTCTCTCTCTCTCTCTCTCTTATCATAATATTATGGTTGTCCATAGGCAACCCAAAATAATGGTATAAAAAGACGGTGGTGTCGTGACCTGCTTATCTAAAATAAACAAATAAAATTGTAGATCATTATAATGTAAATTTAGTAGGTTTAACTACTATTTCGTGACGAAGTTCCTCTGGGAGCCTCTACATTCTATTTTATTTCCATGTTACTTCACTTTGTCTATTAATCTTATTGTTCAGTTTTCGTAACAGACGGTTTAAATGAAAAAGTATGTACAAAAATATACATATAAATTGAAAACTATAGTACAACAACAATACAGTAAATAGTATTATTATGATTATTTGTTCAATTAAATCGTTTTAAAGTAAATAACCTTGTCGTCGTATTCATTACACACGGAGTTAATAATTATTATAATATACATCTTACAATATACTTCAAAATTGTAACTGTCAAAGATTTTTAGAATAAAAAAAGATTCATACACCATCAGATCATGTATGTAAGTTGGATAACATTGAAATATCAATTTTCAATAAAACTACAGTAAAATTATAATGCATGAAGACACCGATTTTATTCAATATCTCAAGCATTTGGTTAAAAACGGGATTTTTAAATATAACGATGACTTACCGTTGGATTCAAATTTTAATTCATCTTCAGACTCCTAGAATCTTGGAAGGAAATCTTTTTACATAAAATATATTATGTTTTTGTGGTTTGTACAGATATTTTATTTTTCTAACCGATTTTATCTAAATAATTTTGCAAAGTAGACGTTTTCGTTGTCAAAAACAAAAACATGTTTATGATTCATATAGATTCTCATTGTAGAGGAAAAATATTGAGTAGCGTTGGTTCTTAATTCTTATTTTCGTATTATTAACTACGAATAATAGGTACATGGAATGATTTTATTCTAATTATCTACTTATTTCAAAAATAAAAACATAAGTGTATTATAAAGCAATATCCTACTCTTAATAGCATACTATGCTTATATTATAACCTATCTTTCTAATTTTACTCACAATAGAATTACTGTGCTTGTTGTATTTTTTATGATTTTTAACAATAGTGGTAAAATACATACTTATATTTTCAATCCAAATAATATTACATCGTCTTTGATATTAATTTACAATATTCTCACTCATAAATCATATTACCTAATAATATATTATGAAAACAAACACGATTTTCCTTATATCTATTCAAGAGTTGAGTCATAACACAAAAACAATACTGATGTTTAACCTATTCCATTATAGCAGTGTTGATACAATACCAATTAATTTAAGTAAATTAATTTATCAACGATAGAATTACAAAGCGTTACATTTCATTAAATGTTGCTTCTCGCGTTTAATTTTTATCGTAAAATGAGATTACAAAAATATTGTTTGCTGGTCTTAATAAATAATAATACCATGTACTAAAATGAAAAAAAAAACTTTTTTCGATAAGAATTTATATAAATCGGCTCTAAAATTAATTTCTAATTGCACGTTTCTTAAATTTACATTTAACGAATTGATTTTTGATGAGTAAAAGATATCTTATATATAATCAAAGTTAAGCAATCAATAATTTATTCTTGAATTGTGATGGCAGAAGTTTACAATATAAACATTAGAGCGAACAGTTTGATGACGTAGCCCGAGTTTCTGGATTGGAATATTCGAAGTCGTTCGTGTATTGACCAAAAGACGGTAGTTGGGTTAGCACTATTAAGAGCGTAGTGATAACTTTTAATTATCAAAATGGGATACTCTCGGGCCTTTTCACCACCACCACATTTGAAAGCAAATAAATCGCTGGGGAAAGAAACGATATTGAACGTTCATTACAGCCAAAAACATTTTTCGCTAATAAAATTTGGTCCACGTAAGTATTTCTAATTAAATATAATTTGCTCTGAGAATTTCTATTGTAACTCTTTGGGTCCCGCGTGGTTCACACCGATTTTATGCGTCTCGGAATAAAATCAAACGATTATTGAAATAGGTTGTAAGTAACGGGAAAACATGAGTTCCATGAATTTTCGTCGAATATTTCAAAATAATGTTTGCAATAATAATACATTTATGGTTACAAAACAGTCTTCCTTTAATGTAATATGTAAAAACAACAACCATTTTTTATCATTTTCGAGTAGGATACAAATATTATATTCAATGATTGGAGTATACATAACACGGTCTTAAATAGAATAACTTGTCATCCAACATATAGCTATAGATAACCCTCTTGATCTGCACTGTGTAGGTAGTAAATTATGTTATTACACGACGGGTACTTAACAGTGTAACAAACATAGATTTATCTTAAAATTACACATAACAATTTGAACTACCAAAAATTGAAACCGTTCAATACAATGATAGGTAATAAATAACAATAGTAATATTTGGAAATAAATATAAATAAGCTAGCAGAAAAATCCACTAGGCCATAAACATTTCATAAATTAATGCTGGTCGAAAATCAAAAAATATATATTATATTTTATTAATTATTCCACTAATAGCATTAAAATATTTTAGGACGTTCTAAATTAAGGAATTTAAATTTAAATATTGTAAAAATATAATTACTATGATTCTATATATATATATATATAGTAACACATTTAATTTAATATATATATAATATACCTAACGGATGAATTTAATTTAAATTATCTTTGATGGATTAATATTTTTGAGATCGGAATACTATGATAACTGTATAACTGTTATAATAATTAAAATGATTATCTTCTTGATGGTTTTTAAATTTATTATTTTTATCTGAATGACTTTGAATAAAAACGTGTCAACTCATTAGTGGTGGTTACATTCATAGATGTAAGGTTTTGAAAAAATGTAATGGGGTCTTTAGGTGTCATAAACTTCAATACTCCCTCTCCCCCACCGGAAAAAAAAAGTAGTAGTTAATGCATGATATTTATTAAAAAATATTATAGACAGGTTAATTATAGTCATTTATTGGTTAAGAATGTAAGCAATTTCAAAACTTAAGAGAAAATATCGATAAATGCGTATCTTCTTCGTCAAAAACTATTGTTTCTAATGCCGTATCGTTGGTATAAAATATTATCAAGATTTTCATTCTGAAAAAATATTTGGAGCCTCCGTAATATGTACGAGGGATCGATTGAGCCACATTTTATTTTTAGAATCTGAGCGGAGCGATGAGTGTATTGATTTTACAATGACGTGTTTTTATTAATTTTTTTTTTTTATGGGTCTGTCATCACCTTTTAGGACAGTAAAAGTGGTTAGATTTTCTTCAATAGTATCTTGTCTCTTTTCTGATAGAAAATTGAATCTAGTATTGAATCTAGTTGGTACTTTGGGGGGTCAAAAGTAAAAATTTCTCTGTAGTTTTCAATAGCGCCGCAAAACACAAAATTAAAATTAAGGAAATACGTTAATTTTTACGCAAAATCTGTTTTCGATAAAATCGATTTTGGTTTTTGGTACCTACAACTCTAAAACAAATGACTGTAGGTATATGAAATTTTGACTGAATGTTTATATTAGCATTTTCTATACATCATAACATTTTCAAAATATTTTGAGCTGTAACGACATTTTCAGTTTCAATTGTTTAAAATTTTTTTTTCTATAAATATAATATTTGTTGGTTAAAAAGCTTGAAAATTTAATAGAAGGCTTCTTGTATATTGTTTTAAAGGCAGATGAAAATAATTAAAAATCCATTGTCACAATTTTTTTTATAAGCATCTAAAGTTCAAATATTGACAAAATACGGATAACAATTCATAACAATTTTTCTTTTTAAATCTAAGATTATAATACAAATGTAATACAAGGTTCTTTATAAGATTATCTACCTTTATCGAAAAAAAAAAATGTCTAGGAAAAAGTCAAATTAAATTTTTATGAGCGTTTGAAATTCATATTTTTACAACATTTGATATTCACTTAATTTCTCATGTAACGATTTTCTTATTTTATTGTAATTAAAAAAAAAAATGACTGTATACACTTAAAAATTTCACTGAATGTCAATATCAGGGACTGGAACCGAACCTAAAAGAACCGGTTCTGGAACCACAACCTTTAACCCTAGAGCACACGCTTCACGGTCAAAAAGACCGGGCTTTTTGGAATTTTTTCATTGTTTCAAAAATACGAAATATTAACCTAACCTAATCTGGGTACCTTCTAATTAGATGATAAACTAACATTAGATACAACTCCTAACTGTATACGATCTGATGTCAGTAATATAGAAGTGTTCAAAGTTCATTACCAGACATTACGTATTAATATACGGTCAAAAAGACCGTGTGCGTCATCGTAAAAAATAAATTATGGGTTATTTTTAAACTGGGTTTCTAATAATTGCTGCTCGATAAATGAAATTGATACTTATTATATTTTTATTGCGACTTGTTAGTTGACTATGATTTACGCCATACTGTGTGTGACAAAAAGACCATGTGCGTGTATTATCGTGAATATTTTAAATGCGTGTGATCTAGGGTTAAAATATTAAGAACCGGAACCGAGACCGAAACCTTTAGTTTAATATAATAAAGTACCGGAACCGAACCGGAATTTCTAAATTAAAAAGGTACTTTAAGGTTCAAAAATAAAATAATTGTATTTATAATATTTAAATGTATTACGGTTTTGTGTATAACCTATGTATCTATGCTATATTATGAGTTTTCTAATATTTCTCATACCTCAATTAAGCTAACCTAACCTCAATTAATAATTATACCCACATTCTGGATGACTATTTGAAATTATTATACTTTTTGATACCGAAATTATCTGGAACCGGAACCTAAATTATTTGGAACCGGTACCATTATTTTTTTTTCATAAAAGAACCAGAACCGAACCAGAATCGTTATTTTATTTTTGGAGAACCGGTACCGGAATCGATACCGATAAATTCAAAAGGTCAAATCCAGTCCCTGGTTAATATTAGCATTTTCTGTACACGCCATAAAATTTTGAAAATAATTTGACTCTTTTTGAGCTGTTTACGGACATTGTCAGTTTTCAATTTTTTTAGTTTTTTTTTCTATAAATATCAATACAGTTTTATTTGTTGGGTAAAAAAGCGTGAAAATTTAATGCAAGGCTCTTGATATATTGTTACAATAGAAGTTGAAAAATATTAAAAATACATAGGCACAATTTTTTTTAGAAGTATTTAAAGTTCAAATTTTGACAAAATGTATCACATTTAAAATTTAATAATTATTTTGTAGTTAAAAATGTATGAAATGTTCAACTTTTATATCCACGGATAGAAAATTTAAAACAAGATTACTCGTAAATAGGTTATATATAAATTACTTAATTCGTCTTGATATCATCAAATATACTTAGTAATAAACCATTTTGCCTCAGAATCGTATTTCTTATACAATGATATTATTATATCATTGAATTCGAATTTAACACCATCCATTACAGTGACCCACTTGTAACTTACTGTACATCAGAGTGACATCTACTTACCCACCTTTTTGTAATTCAAATTGTAATAAATGTTAAAATTTTCCAAAATTTCAAATTTCAATATTTAATCAACCAAATACAATTTTAAAGATGTGTATCAATCGATCCCTCGTACATGCTCTGGAAAATATATTTTATCAGAATGCAAATTGAGGTACCCAATCATTACTACGTATTGTTGGAGTTAGAGTTATCGGTTTGAGTGAAAAACAATTTTTTTTTTTTCAAAAAATTATCATCTGACATGTGAGTGCAAGAATATTATATTTTAAGATCAAATTTGGACGCTATTAGATATATAAACATAGAAAAACAAATTTGGTTATTTTGTTGTAATTTAAAAATATTATTCGTGGATACTTGAGACTTTTAGAGTATGTTAGTATATTTTAAATGTACAATAAAATTTCAAAATTGAATGTTTATCAGAAAAAATTAATTCAACCTAATAGTATAATAAATTACTTTAATATCCATTTATTATATCTTACATTTATTATACTTGATAATATAGGTTGACTTAGAAGTCAGCTGTACTTAGGCATTCACTTAAAATCGTTTTCATATGCAATGATTTATTGTTGAATTCAAATTTAATACATATATTACAGTGACTTGCTCAATACAACTGTATAGTGGAGTGGTTACATACTAGTCCCTTTTTTTTAATAGTGACGGTTACTCAGATATACCTCAGAAACCGTCATATATATTTATCTTGCCAATTCTTTCAAATTCGTATTCTTTATTTTTTTATTATTATAGTTTTAAATGGTGGAGTACAAAAAATACTGCTGAAAAGCCAGGCGATGATAGTAAATTTTATTTGGCCATAAACAGAATAGTTTAGTAACCATGTCATCGTATGAAAGTAGTTAGTTATGTACCTACATGAATTAATAAGTTTAAACGTTGTTAACTTTCAATCGTTGCAAATACTATTTGGCGGACCATAACAAATACAAGTAGGTAATACCTAAAGGTGACGTTTCTTATTCGGAATTAAAAGCATCAAAACTAATTATCTCATCGTAGCCATATGACGGTCTTGAGCGAGAGACAGTGCTCATTTTAAATGTTTGACAAGTCTTTTAATGACGGCAGTATTTTGATAAATCACTGGTTAACACACATAGGGAAGAAACCGTACGCATATGACGTTTGTGACAAGTTGTTTAATCAAAAAAGCACGTTGACAAGGCACCAGAGGACGCACACAGGAGATAAACCATACTCATCTGAAGTTTTCGACAAGTCATTTAATCAAAACTCCACATTGAAAAGGCACTGGCTGACCCACACGGGAAATAGACCGTACTCGTGTGAAGTTTGCGACAAGTCATTTAATCAAAACTCCACATTGAAAAGGCACCGGCTGACCCACATGGAAGATAGACCGTACTCGTGTGAAATTTGCGACAAGTCGTTTAATCAAAACGCCACATTTCTAAGGCACCAGCTAACCCACACGGGAGATAGACCGTACTCGTGTGGAATTTGCGACAAGTCGTTTAATCAAAACGCCACATTTATAAGGCACCGGCTGACCCACACGGGAGATAGACCGTACTCGTGTGAAATTTGCGACAAGTCGTTCAATCAAAACGGCACATTGATAAGACACTGTAGGCTGACACATATGGATAAGAAATTGTAAATGTGCGAAAAAGTGTTCTCTTTTACGGGTCATCAGTGCTGCAAACGGACGAGAAACCGTACCAGTACGTGAAAAGAAGACCAGAAAAAATACAAATAATTATACGTAGATACTCATCGTTCTCTAAGTACTAGATGCTTACATCAAGCTTCCATCAGTACCATCATCTATTTGCTAATACAAAAAAATATATTTAACTTATAATTAACCTTGAATTAAAAATATATTAATATTTAATAATAATAATATGAACACTTTAGTAAAATATCTTTTGTGGTATGCCATTTTACATAAAAAATTAAAAATTAAAATAGTATTTTAATTTATAACAGTTGTTTGCTGTAGTATTTGGTAATTATGCTGATAAAGGAGAAAACCCAAGAACTGCTAGAGATTTATACTGAACCAGATTATAAATTATACTTTGTCATTATAATCATTTATCTATTATTAATAAACGTCAATTTTTTTCAGAAAGCTCGAATATTTCCATCTGGTATAAATTCTAACAGGTCTCCGCATCCATTCAAATATTTTTACGGGTGCTCAAGTCCCACGCCCCTATTGTTACAGCAATAACTATTATAACTACAAGAAACAAAATATTTTACTTTATATTGTAGTTTGGGTAGAAGTGTCCAGTCTGGTGTGTAAGTTGTTTTCTGTGTTAATATAACGGACCCCACAACTTAATAAATTATATAAACTTTAGTGTTTATTTATTCACATTATTAAAATGTCGACAATATACGTCGTACACGGTGCTATTTTGAGTACAAATAAATACCACTGATTGGTTGAAAATAATTTTCATGGTATTTAATTAATATCTATAGTCTTTAAATTTACTGCATAAACACAAAATTATTCCACGAAAAAAAATACTAAGTCAAAATTATGATTGCTATGATCGCTATACAAGTTTTTGTATAATATTCGTGTCAATATTTGCCTCCGATTGAAACGATCCCGTTTATATAACACATATTATGCACTCTATTTTCTAAGGAAAATATAAAATTGTCTTTTTTTGTTCTCCCGTAAATCGTCTCTACTTTATTCGATAGTTTTTATCTGCATATTACTGTCCTATTTTTTTGATTTACAATAATTTTTGTAAAAGTAATCTTATAAGTTATAACTGTCTTATCATTTAAAAAAAAAAAAAATTCTTTCTAGTTCTTCAATATTTAGAGATATTTGTATTTTCAAACGAAGTACGAAACACAATTAGAGTAAAATTAATAAATAACATTTGATAATCAATCGCATTGCGTTATTTTATAAGCAAAAAACCAATACCTTTCTCGCTTCATGGTGATTCAAAAGTGACGATTTAAAATGTCAATACAACTTTTTATGATCATAAAAACAGGAATAAAAATATTTCAATATTAAATAACGATGATAACGTGCATTGTACGTATAGTACTGGTGAAAACTAATATTTTTAGCAGTTCTCTCTAATAAGTTTTATGTAATATTCACAGAACATTATTTTTAATAAAAATGAAAAAAAGGAATAAATGCGTTTTCGCAAAACAATTTAAGCCTATAGTTTTTCATATTAAACACGTTACTGTCGGATCGCTACGAGTTTTCCTAAAAAAATTGAGGCTGCGTATCTATACATTATATACATATAAAACACATAATAGGTATGTAATATGTAATAATATAATATATAATGTATATATATATATATATTTACACTGAAAACGACTTTATATGTACCTTCCTACAACACAATCCATATAATAATATAGGGCGAGGACAACCGTTCAAAACGTTTGACAGAAAACAATAAACTACTGATTATAATATTTTTTCGGTATAAATTACGCTGTTCATCGGTTATTGTGTTATTTTATCGTCTATTTTATACGGTCATGCCTGTATTATAATATATTTTATATGCAGGTACATTACATGCCTACATAATATATATATGTGTGTCGGCTATACACTGTACCTAATGTTTTGTAATAAACTGTCCGCAGATAGGCGTGTTGTACATGCTTTTAAAATATTATAGCAAAAAAATAATCATAATATACCTACCTACGACAAAAAATCGTCTACAACGACGGTTGACTATAACTGTAGTTTACTTTTATCGTTTACCGCGGTTACCGATCGAAACAATATCGATACGCGTTTACTCGTGAAAGTTGGATTAGTCCCGTGGACTTACGATGGATGCGGTTTCAACGAGATTTGAGGTACAAGAGGAGATAACTATTGGTTAAACAGTTTGAGCATAGGCGCAAATAGGGGGGGGGCTTTAAGGGCTAAGCCCCCAAAAATGTCCATAGCCTTCCCAAACATTTCTTACATTTTGTTTTAAGCTTATTCAATATTATCAAAGTAAGGCCCTATTAGCCATCCCAAATCTCAAACGTTATTTGCACCTATGAGTTTGAGTATTATATTTTAATCAGTGTTGTTTTACGAAGAAGACGTACCTATTTGTAATTGTGTAGTTGTTGCGTAGTACGGATGTGTTAATTCTAAACAAATGTATATTATATAATATTATATAAATCAAAAATGTAACTGCAGGTGTCTGTAGAAACTTTTTGGCGGTGGACAGACAGACACTGCAGTGGGCGTTATAAATTACAACTAAATTACAAGTACACAATATGAATAATAAATTATATAGTTTAATTAAATACATTTAAATAAAAATTTGTAAATGAATAACATGGCCTTTAAGAACTTTTGTCTTTTGAATATTTAGAATCCTTGATGTGTTTATATCCAAGCATTCGCTATAATAGAGTTATTTTGTCAAAATCAATTAAAAAATATACAATACAATTTAATTGCATGTGTTTATTTGTCTTATTTTACATCACTGTAATAAATTTATAAATTCTTGTATTCGCCTCCTTATGAGTAGAAACTAGTCTCTTAAGATATTTGTATTATTCTAACCTTTAACTGAATTTGATGTTTCATCTAGTATACCTATTATTATTTAATGACTTAAGTTTCTGAAGTACATTTACCACATTTTGACTGGGTGAAAACATTAATTTAGTTTCCATTGATTGTTTCTACATAAAATTCATTAACTTTTTCCGAAATTCTATTTAACTTCTCAAAATATTTGAAACTCATTAACCTCAACTATTCAAACTATTAAACTTGGCTATTATCAGAATAAAGTTTTTATGTTTTATACAGACTACACTGGTTTTACTTCTCTAGTTGATTTAGAAGCAGTCAAAAATATTTGGTGACATAAGATGTTTAAATAAATATTTCTATAGACATTTAATGCAAGTCTACGTTTACTGTGAAGATAAACAATAATGGACAATGGATATAAATGTACGTATAACTGATCTATGTATGATATAAGCAAATAAACAATTATTTAAAATTTGCCTATAAAGTCCCAAAAATATATTTTGAAACTACAAGTCCACAACCTTAAAAATAATTCTTAAAGAACTGTTATTTTCTTGTTATTGTTATTTGTTGATAGTTAAGAACTAATTTCAGAAATCTCAGGGTTGGCGTTAATTTTCTGGATAAATCGGAATATAACATTTTTTTTATTAATACATTTATAGAGTACTCTTTTCATTTTTTAGACCTGACAAAATGTTTGATAGCTGTGAACCAATTTCAACAAGAACACTTGCAATATTGTTTTGATAAATTGTTGCTAGTTTATCGTTCATCTCTGTAGCTTTATGACGCATGCATACACTGTTTGATATTTTTCAACTGATACATATAAGGACAGCGATATAAGATTGATCAACGTTCTTAACATTTCCCTAGAGTGTTGGATATTTATTTGGACATGATGTTATTTACAACAATGTTTTAAATTGTTTCTATACGACACCAAATTGCATACCTTTCTTTTTTTTACAAATCCATGAAATCAAGATAATGTAAATAACATTTTGAGACTGGAGACCTGTATGATAAACAAATAAATTAAAAATAAATTGTATAAGCTACATAATTATTTGATTTTAAATCACATTATTAATTCAATGAATATTTCCATTTAACAACTGAAGTATAAAGTAAATTAAATTGTATACACAATTTATGAGGTATACAGTTAACTTTTAAGCCAGTAGACTATATAAAAAAAAACATTGTTTATTGGTATAATTATTATAATTAATAATTATAATTAAATATATTTAATATGATAGCTGATTCTACGCGGCGTTACACGTGACAAATTAAATTCCAGTGGATTTACATAATATTTTTAAACTCCGTTAAATCTAATCTACTCATATTTTAACATGGTAATTTGAGTAATTTTGACCAACTATAAAATACAGGTCTACAATTATATCCAATTATAATTATTATTTTATTTTTTGTAACTAATGGTAACACTATACAAACAAACTATACAAACTATGCTAACAAAAAAGTGTGTGTGAGTGTTACCTGTACGCACGCGGGAAGTGAAACTTCTTTTGAACGGTACACGTGAGTGAGTGAAAAAAAAAGAAAGACATTGATAGACTAGTGTAATGAGGATAATAAAGAAAGAAAAGAAACAATGTAAATTATATTATTTTATCTAATTATTTATCTCATTATGACGTATTTAATATTATTGTTAGCATTCAATATTAATTACGACTATTTATTTATCGAGTTCTTTGTTTAATAACCCAACCAAAAAAACTGTCGCTTAATGTTATACTTACAAGTGTGGCGATACAGTGCACGTATCACCACTTTGCTGCCACTCCACTCGTTACCATCCGCTGCGCGGTACCAATTATTTTATATTCGTGATTTATTTTATTTATACAACTTCCGTGATTTTTATATTTATATTCTTTTGTAACTCGATCTCGCTTCTCCCATTGGCGACGCCATGCCACTCGTCCCGGTGGCACGGCCGGCTTCGTTCTCTTTGCTCACAGCCCTCGACCGAGCCACACGCGTACACAGTAATTCGCTCTCTCCCGACGTAATGTCTCCCGACGCCCCGACCAGCCGAATAGCGATACGACCTCGTGCGGTCATCGCAGCGACCTCCGCTCGTCTCGCCTCCGGACCCATGTCCCGACGGCGACCCGTCTCCTCGAAGTACCTAGCGATCCCTCGATCGCGTGTGCATCGAGCACCCACGATTCCGTCGACACGACCGACCGCGCGACCATAACAATATGTACCTACTTACTCTCGTACTGCGTACGACCTACGTGCACAGTATGTTTGTCATGCAATAAAACGATCTCGACGCAACGCGTCACATAAATTCAGTGTTCAATTTATTCATTACCTGTATACCTAAAACCTTCTGCAACGGAGTCCGATAGCAAGCGTATGTTGGTAAGTGCGGTTGCTAACACTGCAACAACGAAACCATCTTTACACCACCGGTAATCGCACTTACACCACACAAGCAATGTTGGTATTATTTCACTTAATATAGTTGTTTTAAAAACAAAAAACACTATATCATAACTCCCTAACTAAAAGTCGGATAACGTTTATATTGGTACCAATCGATACAGCGCAAAGCAGTCTTTAAGGCCCGACTACAAAAACGGCTCGATGTGCCTTAAAAAGTGTCCGTGCAAAAACGCAAATTTTGAACTTTCGGGACCCCGGAAGACGGGGAAAAACATCTCGTACAGTCTCGACACGAGACGCCGAATTTCTTCACCGACCTACATACTATAAGAAAACTCGAGTTTCATGGGACGACACCTCAAGTTTTTCCGAAATAACTTTGAGGGGAGTGGTCAAAAGTACCCAGACTATGGATGGGGGGCTATAAAGAGGGTCTAAAGACAACATTTTTTATGGTAAAACGGGGTACCCAAGAAGGAACCAGACGAGATATATTTAAATAAAAAAAAAGGGGGGGGGGGGTAACTTTCGGTATGTTATACACGTGGCCGCCCACAACCCATAGCCGTTTACAAAATACAGCTACGACAATCCGCGGACATGTACGCGTTCGCATTCGTACGATCGCCTGTTCGCTTTTTTTTTCCTCACTACCCTGCGTAAAGAAGTTTCACTTCATAAATATTCGTCAACAAATCCCTCTATGAAGCCCTCTTTAAAATGAAAATTTTGAAAAATACTTTCATAGTGCACTCCTATATGGTGGTACGAAGGTAACATGAAAATGTTGAGTCTCTAGCTATTATAGTTTCGACTGTACCTAGTTTACCTTGATTAGGAAATGAGCATATCTTATTTTATATAATATACAGATATGCGGTTGATTATAAACTTACCCGTCACTGATATTCTAAACTCCTGTGTATATATTATTATATAATATGATAAGGTATAATATTTGATAATTGATAATAATATTATGATATGGTTTATTAGTAGTTAGTAAAGCAAGGCAATTGGCTTGAAACCGAAATAAAAATGTGTGTTTTAGTTTCATTTTTCATTTCCTTATTTTATTACCTAGTTTTAAATGCCAGTTTTCTTATTTTCCTATTTCAATTACCTACAATTATAAATATGCAGGATTTATATTTTTCTGGTTTTTAATTTTAATTTTAAATACTGGTTTTTTATTTTTTTCACTTCTTTAACTTGGTAATGTTTTTAAGCATACATTTTATCGTATATGTATAAAATACCTTGTGTACCTTATGTTTATGTACAATTTATACCTAGGGTATATACCTTAATACCAGAATTTTACTTTTTTTTGTAGGTATAGGTACGTTTCGGTTTTAATTTTTTTTTGTTTTGATGTTTGATAATGTACAATATAATATAGAACTAGAAATAGAACGCAAAAATTAGCAAAGTATTTAAATTTTCACTTGCCACGATAAAAATTTCCGCGTTATCTATTGACGGGTATAATTATAATCATGACACAGTGCGGGGCTTACAGCTGTATAAAACCGTCAAAAGATGTATGTTTAAAAAAAAAACTGTTCTTGGCATGAGCGAAATCCAAGCTGACACATCTAGCGTCTACTGGACTGTGCATCTGTGCACAAATTAGCCACGACGATAGTGATAGTTCGACGAAAGCGAAACGGCAACGGTCATCTCCACCAGCGTTGTCGTCGAAGCGTGAGCCGGTCGCTCTTCTCACGCTTTACTGCATTTTAGATAATATTCCGCCAACAAAACGTTTTAGTCCGACGCTCCGACGTTGGCATGTCCACCAGACGTGGATTAACAATTGCCAAGAGCACTGTAGTTTTGAGGGAAATCTCACAATCCAAGGTACCTATAATAACTTATGAATTTTGATCGCGGATTTGTATGCATTTTAGTGCATGGTTCGACCTTTTGACATCTTAATAGGACTTATACTTTACGACTTTAACCTGATTTTCTATATTATTTTAGAACGAATTTAGGTATTTTCTAGAAATTTTCGAACATAAATAAAAATATTGTTTCAATTCTGATTTTATATTTATCGATTAGTATTGAAATAAATTGATATAGGTAATGGTATTTAACTATCAGTACCTACATAATTATCGACAAATGAAAAAAATGGAATCAGATTTCGGACCATTGATATTATTACAGTTGTGTTAAAACATTTATCTTGTGTTCACGTGTTTGTTGTTACCTACGCGTATTTTATCTAGTTTTTTTTTTAAAAACTCCGAAGATAGTTCATCGTTATTAAAAAGTCTTTGTATAGGTAGGTATAATATGCATGTGTATTTTGGAAAAATATAATTTTAATAATAATATTATGTACATAAGTTATGTGAAGTAAAAGTTAGCCACGATAAGCGATATTCAATTACACAAGAATATATCAAAACTGAAATTCATTTAAAATGTTTGAATTTGTTTAAGACCTGTAAACAAAATAATATGTCTCAAAAAGTATTCACTAATGCAGTGTTGAATAAAGGCTCGTTTTTTGCAGATTTACGCAAAGCACTGGTTTCGCCAAACACCCTAGTAAGAAAACGTAACCTACACAATTTAAACTGTTTTTTTTTTGTAAAATTATGCATGCAAAACAAATACCAGATGAATCAAAAAATCGTAAAAATTATTTAAAACATCACTATTATAGTGATACGATGAATAAAATTCGCGGTTAATAAATTCTAACAGGAAAATATGTGATTGTCAATCGAAGAAACAACAGACTTGGATGTGTGATACATCGCTAATGTCGTTATTGGAACATTGGAAACCGAGGGTCCTGGAACAAAAATGTTTCTAAATACTTAGTTTTGGGAAAAGTAAATATGACTACTCAACTATTACAAAATTATTCGAAAAATTCCTCAATTAACTATGGTCAAAAGGTATACAACATGATTCTACTTTTATTCGAGAGTGATGCCGCACCGTAAATATTATGGTTAAGGCAGCAGATGCAATATAAATGCAATTTAATTGTGAGTTGTGGTTTAAATATACAAGGTTATTGCAATAGTAACCCACTATATCATTTTATCACGTTAAGAAATTAAAATGGCAGCGTAAGGGGACGACCTATACTGGCTATAATATGATATAATATACTAAGATATGGACTGTGTACCCTTACGCTGCCATTTTATTTTTGTTACAATATAGGCTATGTGCTGTAATAACCTTGTTTGTTTAAGCCATGCAATTTACTATAAAATACTCAACATTATACTTGTTAAGTCCAGTGAAAACTGAAAAGTAAGAACTTTTTTCTCATGTGGAAAACTTATATCGAACGTGAAAAAAGTTTTTTAAGCCACTGTATCGCAATGGTTATCTAGAAAATTAAGCTCCTGGATTATACATTTATCGCCAGATCCTGATTATCATTTTAACATAGCTCATCGCAGCTATACATTTTGATAAACATTTGAAAAAAATACTTCAAAATATTCTTAACCAGTTGAACTCTGATGATATAAAATTGTTCGAGATATTGTTTTATTGAACGAATCATTAGATGTGAATTAAACGTATCTAAAATCAAGTTTTTTTATTGGCAACAATTAATGAAATCTCTCGAAAAATCACGTTTTTGGATAACACCATCCTTTTACTTGAAAAAGCAAAAGGATCTCTTTAAAAAATGAATAATACAATGTAATTCAGAATGAAGAAATCAAATTAGTTTTAAATATAATTCTCGATATTAGTACTTGATCACAATTTTTTTTTGTTAAATATTAAAACTATTAAAAAAAAAAAAAACATATTCTCGTTCTAAAAGAGTACTTAGTATTTGTTTAAATTTTTTTTTGTTTTTTTAAGAATTATTGTTAAGTGCATATTTTACATTATTAGTGCATGTACTTCTGCATATTAAAGCATTTTTAGAGCATATTTTGGTTATAGTTTTAGTGAATTTTAATCCACGTACCTATACGTTATTATACAACAGCCATGATATAAAATTGTACAAATAATCTTTTCTTTAATTTGTTTTGTTGGGGAGGAGGGTGTTGCTTAAAACTGATTTGCTAGAAATAATATTTTATCATCCTCGCTATGATATATACAGTGAGTGTGTATCTACATGAAACACTACCATTGCCTTACTGCGTCATTACTGATGCCGTTCATGTGACCACGGAAGAGGAGTGAGATACTGGCTTTTTTTCATCGTACTGCACACCCAGAAAGGTCTTTAAAATTTATTTTTGCACTCAATGCTAATATATTATGAAAATTTTATTTTCAAGGACTATATTCGCAACCCTCAGGGAATAGTAATTTCAGTTCATCGATACACGATTGGTGCATTTAATAACAAAATTTATAATAATAATAACAATTTAAAATTACAATATTTGTTAAGAACAAATATAAACTATAGACGAAGATAAATCAATGTCAAAAAGTGTTTCCTTGGGCAATATTAAAGTCTCATACATTTATAAACATTATTTTTTTAACTATTGTAAACTGGTATACTTATATCTGATTTTTCATTGGTGTATATTATTATAATTATATAAAAATAATCTTTAAGTAGGTAATCTAAAAGTTAGGATCTAATACCTAATAATTTGTATAAAACATATTTATTTATTTACGACCTATGTATATATATATATATATATATAAATATTTTTTCATTAATTTATAAAGGCATAAACTACAAAGTTATTAGTCTGCGTTACCAATTTTTTTACATTGAATGAAATATATTGAGTTTTCATTACACTACACTACATTAAATTTCATAAGTTACTATACTACTATAATATTATGTATATTATTATTTATACATATGTAATTTACTAATTTTTGTTAAAATATACCTAAATAAAAAAATATGTTGAGTACCTAAATAATCAAAACAAGGATTTATATTTAATAGAAAACTAATTTGAAAATAATTTGAAAATGTTTCAACTTTGACTCATATTTTTTTGAAAACACAACAAAGAATAAATGTTTATAAAAAGATCAATTTCTTGTTTAATATTATAAAAAATACGTATTTATTATCTGCTTAATTATTTATACAAATCAGTATAAATGTAGAGAAACGACTAAATAGTGTTATTTCACAGATAATTTATTATTACTAAGTATATTTAAACAAGCACCTGAAAGTCAACTAGATCTTAAAATATTTTTTATTTAACTTTATCTTTAGTTCGGATTTAGTCATAAAATTATGTCTTGAATCAGCTCATTGAATAATCATTAAATATTAGACAGCTATTAAGTGTGATCTGAGTTGCCTATTGAAAATGTTTAAAACAGCACCCTAATACATATAATTATGGCAATACCGTAGGGTAGGTTGAACTAATTTTTGCCAGAATATTCAATATTATATATAATTTATATTACCTACCATATAAGCCAATACAACCATACCATAGAATAGTGTGAATAAATTCATAGTAAAATAGCTCAAAATATTAGTTTAATTACTTTTAAAATATCATAGGTGGTGCATAGAAATTAATACACATTTAACTGTTGCTGGCTTATATTATATTTTAATTTACATGTGAACATTTTTTTTACCAACTAATTTGTCGAGTAAAAATCAATTTCAAAATATAACTTACTTAACTGTAACCCAAGCGTGACTATAAATGTCAAATGTTGTCGATATGAAAACGTCAGTAGCACGAATGGTTCATAATTCTCAGGGACACAATACCTACGTGCATAACTGTCAACAGATCGAATTTATGTCAAGTGGAAAAAATGAGAGTCATCCCATGTAAAAACTTTGACGTTTAATTCCGTAGAATAAATCACACGGAAATAATTGTACTATCTAGGTGTGCGCGATAAATCAACGGACTAGGTATATTAAAAATGATGGTTGTTTTTTAAAAGTCAAATAATGGTATTTTATTTTATTTTTGTACTATTCAACTTTGTATTAAATAAAAATTTATTTTATATAACTTATTATTAAACACGAATTTCCTTCCAGGCAAATTTACGTACGGAATATTTGAATATTACACTAAATCTATAATACACCTTATACACAATACTTGTACCGGTATATAGGTAAGTGTTATATTGTAATCAAAATTATTCAAATTCCTATATTATAATTCAATTTCCTTTAATTTAAATGATAATTTTTGATATTTTTTTTGTGTGTGCATTATTTTATTATATAATACACAAACCTTAATTCAAACTTTGAGGACATCTTTGTTGTAGGTACCCGGTAAATATTATTGTAATGAAATTATGAAAATATATTTTATTACATTTCAATCGTAAGTATACATAACTGTATTAATATGAATGTATATAAATAATAAGTATATTTAAATATTTATATTAATATAATATAAATTATTGTAAATTGTGAACTCATAGACCTCGACCCCGTTCAATGGGGCTCATTATATTTTCGAAAAAATACAATACAATATTCGATTTTAAACAAAAAAATCATTACGTTTTAGTAATTTATCTAGTTTTAGAAATAGGTATCCGAGGTACCTACAACTGTGTTGTTATTTTGTTAGGTAAACTATAAGAAAAACATAGTAACGATTTAAAACATATGCGCTGCAACTCAATGAAATCGTTACTTACTGCCACTCAAGAATCGCAAATGTTTGTAGAGAACTTTGTGCCATACGAATTCTGTCTTGTTGTTCTTTTGACCCGGAACTTCAGGAGAGGACGTTACTGGATTTCCGGAAGAACTTTTCATCTACACCGACTTTTGATTGCATAAATGTATACGCACAACAACTGTCACGTTCTGAAAGATTGAGAAAAACTTTTAGGTCATAATCCTAATTCAGTTAGAAAAAAATTAAGATTTTACAATTACTATCTACGATATGATATTAAAACTTTACAAGCGCTGTACTCGATTTTAAAAGTATGGTTTTTTTTTATCTCCTTTTTATATTTTATGAATAATTCATGTCATTAACGAATTTTTGAATACTACAGTTATTTATGATTAATTTAACAGACAATTCTTGACAGAAAAGTCTTAAATTCTAACTGCTATGTAAAATGCTTAGTAAAGTTATTTTGTTGACGTGTCCCTATGTGGTTTTCTTTAATTCAATATTATAATACGAACAATCTTATATGCTGCAAAAAATAATCACAAAAAGTCATACGTTATGAAATCGCTAAGGTTATAATCATTAATTGTAATAGTGATCATTATATTGGTACTATGAGATATTGACTATAAAAGTATAATTATTCATTAGTCATTACTATTGTATAATATTACTATATTTATGGCTAATTATTACTAATTAATATTGTTCGTTAGAAATTATTTAACTATTAAAATATACTGTTACTATTATATTTTGATATACTTAAATTATATTTTATAATCACAACCAGATATAATATAATGTGTTTTGGTGTATTTGATTAGATTCATTAAAAGTTAGAATAAAATATACAGAAAATACCTAATACATTTGCCTAATAAATTAAATACAAAATTCTTTCGTAAATTAAAAATGATAAAATAAAAATTTGACAAGTTAGGGGAAAAAAAGATTAAAATTATATTATTTAGTATTCACATTGTAATTCGTAGTACTTTAAAGAGCATAGTGTAAACGAATACTATTCGAGCTGGTTTGTTTTCGAAAACAATGTCGATAATCATTATAATACAAGACTATACAACAAATTAAATCCGAATGAAATATCTTCACGTTCTTTAAGCGAAACACTCGATTTTAGCATAATATTTAATCAGGTGCATACACATGACTCATCCTTGGAGATTTGAGACATATCTGGTACCCAGGACCTTATAATCTGTTCGCATTGTATATATAGGCTTACCCCGCTGCAGTATGACACGAACACCGGACGAGGAAGGAAATCAATTCTACGACATAAACACGCGACGAGCATTGTAAACAGTATCTAATAATAATAATAATAATAATAATAATTACTGAGTGACAGTAAGCAATATTATACCCGACAGAGGTATTTATGTAAACAACGTGCGTCAAATCTTATCTAGGACCGTCGCCGTCGTTTAATACCCTGCGCTATAATATTATTATTTGAAAACTCACAGAGATCGTCGGACGACGCCGTGAACTCCTTCACAATAATTTTAAATTGTTATTTATCTATGTGCTCGGATGTTTGTTCAACAACGACAGCTGGCGATGGCACACGACTACATACGGTATATGGACAATGCGGCTGCTTATCGTCTGGGCAGCGTTCACAGATATTATAACAATATTATAATATATGTAATTGAGCACTGAAATGTCTTAAGAGACGTGGAGGCGGTCATCGGCAGCAGCCAGCTGTAGATCGGTCGTTAAACGACAATAACCTATCTTATAATGATAATAATAATAACAATGGAGTTTTTGTATATTGTTATTATATTAAGAATTTGTCAACGCGAATACAGTCATAGATGATAATCGGGGGAAAATCGAGGGAAAAGAAAAAAAACGAATTCGAATAACGTGCGTACTTGACAATACACTAGGATATTATTATATCATTATAATATACTAACTGTTGAATGCGCGTATATATTTAATATTCAAGAGTTATGGTGTCCCGCCAAGATTTTCAAACTATAAATTGTGAATTTACGTCGTATATTTCCGTGTTATTTAATGCATACGTATGGTTTTATAATGTCATTCATTTCACATTGATTCATTAAAGTAACATCGGTTGGAACAATGTTAAACCCAAAGAAGTGTGTATTAGATTATTCTTTAATCATCTTCAAAATGCAAAAATGTATTATTATTATTATTAATTACTCATTGAGTAAGCCACTTTTTGATTGTATTACAATATGCAGTGCTGAACCATAAATCATATTATGTTGTAAAGTGTAAAAGTTCCCGAATTTTCTAAATAGTGTACCTAAGTAACGTTTAAGACGATGGTCCTGGTGCTATCATTATGCGATTATATTTTACAATTTACATAATTTGCATACAAAAATGTCTTAAATTTAACTTTACATGATTTAATTAGCTGTATAAAGAATGTCTGAAATTTAACTCGAAAATATTTAAATGTATAAAAATTATTTAAGATTTTAGAACTTTGTAAAGTTGTAAAAGCTAATGAAACTACATTATCTTATAACCAGTTAAACAAGAGCCCCGTTGGGCACTTTGTGATAATATATTTTACTATGGACTTGTAACAGTTGGTTACATTAAAAAGTCAAAAGTGTCATTAGAATATACCGAGAATACGGGTAAAGTACAAAATTATTATTTCATAGTCCTTTTTAATTCTTTAAACACAAAAGCTTTTTTTGTATTTCAACTTATATATGATTGAACCGATAATATAGTATAGGTACTTAATAGGTAGATATCAGTGTTGAAATAATATTATTATGGATGAATTAACCTAATATTTTTTTTTTTATTAAAATGAGCGTCAGCAGATGTGCCATTGACTAACATTGTTTCTACTTTATATTAACTTTTTTTTTAAATATATATATAAATTATTATATTATATTTTAATAAAATAAATATTTGTTATCCAATACAATAATAATAATAATGATACTGGTATTGAATACATGTTAAAATCAATTACCTTAGCTAATATTATCTACCAAGTATTTCAAGACTTGGTAGTTGAACAAAAAACAAATAGATATTTTGTGAAATTACTAAATGAGTTTTTAATAAAATACAAGTGTATATCATATGATTTAAACATAATTATAAATAACCAAAATACAGTAAACGGCTCATTCCAGAGCCAACACGTCTATTAACAAAATGTTTTCAATTGGAAAATTGGTGGTGTAACAAACTATACATAAGTACCTAACCTAATCTAACCTAACCTACTATTCATTGATTCTTTCTAGCAAAAACTCCTATTATTTATATTCCAACAGTGGCTTTGTGGTATTGTAGTATACTCTATTATATTCTCCATCGCAATTTAACATCAGAGTATAGTTAATCAAGCTGGTTATAAACAGAGTTAACTGTGACGAACAAATCCTCAAAAATATCTTGCGACTACTCTGAAAATCAATGATAGTAGACGCTCGTAATATTATTATTTTCCAATCAAAATTCTGGCCGAAAGCAATCGAAGCCTGCTATATTGCAATCATAATCTATAATACCATTTGACTTTAATTGGACTCATCAATCAGAAATAGATCCTTCAACAAATTTTGATAACTATTTTTTATTTGAAAATAAATCCAGGCATGAAATAGTTATATAATATAATATTACTACAGCGCATTACTCTGTATTAACAATGATAAAAGTAAAAATCGATTTAATATTTAAGATGTTATTAATAACGAATTAAATACGTATTTACACAAAACTTAAATCACACCATTTATTTAATAAGTGAGTAAATCGTAATCATATTAAGGAATACCTTCGTAATAACTAATAAGCACCTGTTACAGTTACTGAATATAATGTTACCTACGATATACAAACCTAATTTTTGAGGGCAAATTCAATTTTTAATATAACGAACTAAATCAATCATTTTTATTCAAATTTAAATCTAACTAAATCATTATAATATTATTAAAACTGTACTTATATCAAACCCAAAACTGAACTTTTAAATATTGTTTTGAAAAAATGATATGAAAAATATTATATTCACCTTAAGATTTAAGAATAATTTTACTTATTTATCGTTTTTTATAAAATTTAGTACCTTAGTATTTTTATTTCATTAGTTCGTTATTACAACCAAACCAAACTTTCAAAGTTAGATTATTTAGGTCTTGTTAAATAATTTAACAGATTGTAACATTACAGTTGATATAATTTTCCTTCGTCCAAAGCAGATATCAATAAGACATCATAACGGTCCCTTTATTTTTACCACACTGAAAACCTCACTCATTGAGTCGAGTAGGTTTATTTAAATTAAATAAAAAGTATTAAATTTCACTTTCACTTGAGACTGGTGAATGTTTTTTCTGTACTTTTTAATAGTTTTTGTTATACAAGAGCAATTCGTTTTTACTAACTTCTTTTATTCTACTTTTATTATTATTTATAGATACTGTATTATTATTTGTTTATGTCGGAAACCACAGTCAACAATGCTAATGCATGGATGAAGTTCTCATCGAAAACTGCAACTATGTTTATTTTATTTTCAAAGTTACATGACTGAAATACCTTATGGATCTTTTCTCACGCCAAATGGGATTTTCATGGAAAGTTTATCATTACGTAACAATTAAAGTGCTATTTATGGTCACCACTTGTAAATTGCATTAGACATTTATCGAAATATTTTATGATTTTTATTATTATTATTTTGGAAACTTAAAAAATACACTCAAAAAATATTATTCATTGACTTTTTATGTTAATGGTAAGTAATTTTCTAAGAATTAATATTAAACTTATGAATATAGCATATATATCTACTTCTATTTCTTTCCAATTAATATTTATATTTATACTCTAACTTGCTCAAAAATAATTTATTAGTACAGCAGTATACAATTAAACATATTAGAAGGTCTTATTCACTAACCCATAAACATGGATTTTACATAACATAATAATAAGAGTGTTGATGCAGATAAATGTAAATACATTATGGAAATTTATAGGTTAAATCGAATTTTAGTACATTTAGCAGGGTATAAAATAAATATACATAACATATATTTATATATCATTTTTATAATAATGTACAAAAATCAGAATAAACTGTTGATTTATTTTATATTTTATAAATTATAATATAAATATCACAATATTGATTTATTTTATATTGCAACAAAAACGCTATAATTCATATTTTAAGTATGATTGTGAAAAATATTTGAACGTAAAAGGCAAACAGACATTTTTTTAACATTGTACATTTACCTACATTTTTATTTTGAAATGAAAAGTTTCAAACGCAAATATATTGAATTGGCCTGCAGGAGAGCGTGTTAAGGTATAATCTAAAACTAATTTATTTCAGTTTAGTAAGAATCGTATGTAAAATAATGAATAATAAATCACATGTAAAATAGAAGTGATTTCTGCATAATAATTTTGTCTGGAGATTAATATGAAGTACTTTAATCAAAATTTACACACGTGTGAACAATTTTAAAAATAAATAAAAACAATTATATTTTTTAAATGAAATACCTAAGTTACAAGCTTATAATCGTTTTGATATGAATATTTAGAGAATGAAAGTGCTCTTAGTTGAGTTCAACGATTTATAGTTTCATTGTATAATGTAATATAATATTCCTGTTTAGACAAAATTATTTCATAAAGTAGTTTTTAGAATTAATTTAGAAATTTTATTTTGTTTTTATATACTGTGTGTAGTGATGGGATTGGTTTTATAACCATTTATTTGTGTGTGTGTGTGTGTGTATGTCATCACTCATAAGCTTTTGAACTTTTGAAATTTTCATCTACAAGGGTAGAATATTCCTATTACTTTTAAAAATAATTGGTAAAACTAAAAAAAAAAAAATACAGAAAAATATTAATATTTACGCACACCAGTTTATGATAAAATCAATAACCTTAGAGACTAAATTTTTCACTAAATATTTATATAAATATTTCCAAAAATATTATAATTTAAATATATTTTTGTTCTTTTTGTGATATATTTTGTAAGTAAGTATTTTAACTTTTTTACTCTTTTTTCGATTTATATAGGTATGTTTACATTTTTATTTTAAAGTTAAAAAGCTTGAATATTATTTTTATTTATATATATTTAAGCAATAAGCGTTTGAAGTTCAAATTTTAACGATTAGTGAATATTTCGTAATTATATCGTAATTAGAAATCCACAACATTTTAATTTTACACTATTTTAGCTTAAATAATAAAAGTATAGAATTTCTTATAAGTTGTTGTTACTATATTTTTTTTAAAAAGTTTAGTGTTTGATAAATTATGTCAAAATCAAAAACCGGAGTAAATTGAATTGTTGTTAAACATTTTAATATAAGTCAATTTTTATTACGTAGTTTGAAAATAAAAAAAAAATATTCTGTATAATTTTTTTTTTGTAGAAATTTAAAAATTATTTTAATTTACTGTAAAAGTAAACAATGCAATTTAGTACTTATGTACTTCCATTTTACATATGAGTAGGTACCTATTAAATGAATATAAGATATATATTTATATCTTAACCAGAGTATAATCTAAACCAGAGTTTAATTTTATCATTAAAAATATTATACCTAACAGACCCCTTAAAGTAATAATATTGTATTGCAGTTAAATGAACGAAATGTGATTTTAACAATAAATGCCTTTTTTAAATTTACTTATAAAATCATGTACCCTCATAAGTTATAATAATTATGGTTCTTATGTCTTTGGAGTACTTCGTACTCCAATTATTATTGCTTCAATCCCATTATTATGGTGTATTTCAAAAGCAAGTGTACTTAATTGATTCCGTAATTTGACCTCATTTTGCACAAATTACAAGTCACGTAATTTGGTGATTAAACTCTAAAGCGATTAGTGACTCGTCTGTGATTGCAACTCTCCCGCTAAAACATTTTCATCCACATCTATAACTCGTGAACACGTGTTTTATGAAATTCGATTTTTTTTTATAGTATTAAAACTATATAACTATAGTGCATAAATTATTGTTTATTTTAAATGTACCTATACAAAATATAATATAGGGGACGGGGTGGCCGAGCGGACTAAGGCGTCGGTTTCGACGCACGCCGTCGATGGTTCGAACTCGGCCACGGGTGGCATTTTTCTTCGGGCAGTCATGGGTGTCCGGAGAGTGAGGCCGCCACCCCCCCCACCCCCCCCCCCCCACGGACATGGCAGATACCTACGGTTGCCACTTAAAAATTCAGCCGAAACAAACACACACGTGTTCAAAACCTACAATACCTCCCACCCCCCAAAAAAAAAAATAATATATATATATATATATATAATTTAATAAAAATTTTTTATAAACTATAATTTTCAATCGATGAAAAAACGAAGATAACCTTCTTAATTTTGAAAACCCTAAATTATTTATCTTATTTCTGTATAAATAAGTGTTAATTGTAAATATTGTGTATAACTACTGTTTTGTATAATATTTAATTTAAAAAAAATATTGAAGTTTAATAAATCCTAAATTAATGTTAAATATATTATGTAACATGAAACTTAGTTAATAAATACTATATCGATGTATAAAGGTATTTTGTACCATGTACATATTGCACAGAATTTCGTTTAAACTATATAGGCATAATTGTGTGTAAACGTGTACGTAGATACGTACAATAAACGAAACCGTTCAGATAAATATTCATAATGATCTATTCAGTTAAAATATTTACAATGGTGGAAAAAACTTTCTAAAATAGTTTTGTTTTTTGTCGACAATTTTAAATACTATGATTTAATTAATTAATTTTGTAATGGGCAGATAAATTTCATGCATATTTTTTTTTGCTTTGTTGCTAGTAACGTAATATTCGATTATGTAAAAAAAAATTAAACTAAAAAAAAAAGGTACATCCGATAAGTGTCGAGCACAATTTTGAATCACCCGAATGATTAACCGAATTGTATCCAAAGCGTTTACACAAAATGTAATATTAATTAATTAAACTGAATTCGTTCAATGGTGAAAACTATTTTTTTCCGCGTACAATGTAGTATGTTATATCAATATTATACAATACGCAATATACATTCCATAATAATATATTTCTATTGTTTTTAGCGGAAATCAAATACATTTTTTTAATAATACCGAAATTGTCTTTGTTGCTCACAGGTACATATACGTATGCCATGCACCAGTGGCGAGGACATGGTGTACAATGCCACGAGTTCTTAAGTGCGTCGCCTGGATATCAGTAATGGCATCATTACATCAATCGACCAGATTTGTTGACAGAACATACGAGCCAATCAAAATATCATGGAGAGGACAAGACTCGGTGGTCGTGTGTAGAGTGAGTATACTATTTCGATACCTTGTGAAAATATGCAAATACTTAATACGAGCAGTAAACATGATATTATCATGTACCCATAACCCATCCCACTAACTATGAAATATTAAAGAAATATTGCTCACGAGAACTACCCTGTATAGAGTAAATGGGTATCGAGAATAGTTGTAGAGAATAGAAAAAATCGGGAACTGCAGAACCCAACCGCATTGCTAAATTCACTGTAAAGTACAAAAGTATAATAATAGTAATAGGTAGGTCCCTGTGTTCATATCAAGTCCCACATAGGTAGTTGTTTAATGAAAAATAAAAAAATATGTAATTCGTGGATTATTGGTGAACTGTGGAGGGGTGGTGGAGTACCTCTTTCTTATCAGAAAAAAATCAGCGTACCTATAGCTCTTAAATAATATATTTTTTTACAATGGCATGGGACTATTGGAGCTGCATATCAAGTATGTTCCTTCGACCACGTCTTCTCTCGTTACTCGTTTGCAATACTAGCACTGAAAGCAATGAAAATTTAAGTAAACGTTATATGTTTTGTATTAATCATCAGTAAACTTGCACCGCATGATTTAGTTTACCTAGCAGTCCTATTAATTTTAATCATATGCTGTTGTTCAAAAACTAATTGAAAACCATGTTGTTGGCATGTGTTATTGTTGGGTTGAAATGTAATTGATATGTTTTTGTAATTTTTTGAGCTTCTTTAAAAATATAATAGTACTCATCTATGCATGCGTTTTCACCGTCGTTGGTTGGAGAATAGTGACAATGGTCCGACTGACGTATTGTGAAATGTGTTTTACCACACCAATCATTAGATATTATTTATTCAATTAACATAATTTAACCTCCAAGTAGCTACTAACTGAGTATATTACCTATTGTCGTCGAAATCGTGCTTATTAATTATGTTCTTATTACAACAGTGATTGATAACAACTATAAATAATAAAATGCTATTCGTTTTCTGTTGTTCAATATAATATTAGATTATAATTTGCACACGTACCACCTACTATAATTAAGATCAATACAATATAGAACCATTTTCATTAATGCATACGCTGTATATTTTATGTAAACAAAAACCACATAAAAATTATAACAACTACAGTAGTCACGGTAGTTCATGTGTTCAATATTGTTTTGCATTTTGTATTACACTGCACTTGAGAATAATAAATTAAAAATGTATGAATCTCGTTTAGTGGATAAACATAATATATACATGGATGTTGTATATCGCCAATGTTTACTAAATTGATTATTGATTTTTTTTTTTTTTTGTTCTTAATAATTTATTGCCTCGAAAAACAAAATTATTAAATTATACGCATTGTAGCGGATCAATTCGATAAAACAGATATTTATAATAAAATTACGTGTTCTTTAAAAATAACATTGTTAGAAAAATCGAAATATGTATATTATTTTTCAATTTGATTGCTTGTGTTTTTTTTTTCAGAATTATTCACTTCAGAAAAAATATATAACATTTTCGTTTAATTTCGGATGAACATTAAGTGTAATACCTACCGTGAACTTAGAGGAAAACCATTTGTGCTCTTCAATATACTTTAATACTATTTAGGGTAATCTAAAATAATCGTTTTCAGATAAATTAATTTTTGCAACGTAAAATACGCTTTCAACTTAGGTAGGTACCTGTAGTCTCATTACACATTCTGTAATACAATTATAATAAATTGAAAAGAAAAAAGATATTTATGCCTAGAGGGAAATTTTAATTAAAATATGCTACATTGTTTGAAAACGTGTAAAGTTTTTATACTAAATACTATAAGCCAATTATTATTTTATTGTTATGATTCATCCCGATTAAAATTACAGTAAAAAATTTTTAATAATAAAAAAAAATGCATGCTACTCGATATTTTTCCTCTACAATGAAAATCTATGAATCATAAATATGTTTTTTTTTTAATAAGTAACCATGACAACGAAATCGGTTAGAAAAATAAAATATCTGTACCCAGCCCAAAAGCATATTTATACCTAAGGGTATGTTAAGAATATTTTTTAATTTTAATATTGTTTAGTTACCTATTTAAATATACGTACAGTTTTAGTTTCATACATATAAGACGTAAATATGTTTTTTTAATACTATTAATAATTGCTTACCTATAGTAATATTTAGTATATTTGATGCACTAGGTACTTCGGTCCCCACGGGCTCTTACCGCCGTTAATCATGTTTTTCTAGATCTAAATTTATTATTTTTACTTTATTCATTCGTCATATTTATTTTATTTTTTTATTGTTCTTAAATTCTATACTATACAATAACTGCAGAGGTCATCAGCAATAATCTGAGCTTTATAAATAATATTTATTATTGGTTAGAAAACGAATAATTGGCGGAAACGTACACTGCAGTTGTACGGCTGGTGTGCGACTGTTTTGTCAATATGATGTTATATTATAATATAAAACAATATCGCGTATTTAGATGAAAAGTATTGTGACACGTTGGGAAATTGGGAAATACGTTCGAACTATGGCCAATCAATCGAACCATATTAATGGTATATACTGATGATAATAATCATCAGAATTTGGCCGACTGTTATTACATACACACCGACGAGACAGATGTGGAAATTCACAGCGAAATTTAACGTATTCAAACTATTGTACAATTATCGTGATCGGCCTTCAGCGCAAAAGCTCCTACCGAGTAGTTCAAAGGTTGTTATCTAACAACAAAATAATAATCTGTGTATGGAATGATTTAGAAGCACGCATAATACCGTATTTTAGTGCGATGAACGAAACCTAACCGCGTAGGTAGTCGATATACGTTACAATATAATATTACAGATAATTTTCACGAATTTACATACTACTGCATAATAATGCATATTAATTATACGTGGAAAGTGTTGAACAGTATAGTAAGTTATCGAAGCCGAGTACTATGGCATTTGATTATGTCTCATTCACTCGTCACTATCGCCGGGTAACGTCTTTAAAAACGAGAGAATTAATAATAATAATAACACCAACACCCGCGACGATATTGTAATATTTCATCTTGGTGAATTTGTTTTAAACCATCGCGATAGGTAATCTCATTTGATACGCATCTGTAGGCACTTATAATAAATTCACTTAACGAATTATAAATAAACATATTTTATGTTAAACCTATTAAAATGATCTCGACAAATTATAGACGGTTTTTCTGGATACGGTTGCAGAAGCACCGTCGTGTGGTGACTGGTGACATAAATTATCAAACCTCTTTCCGTTTTTCGTTCAACTCTTATTTAAATAACTTTTTGCTCAAAGTATTCTCGAAACAATAAAATTGCTGTCTTCCGTTAAAATGTCAGTTTCAAACACTGCGGCAGTAAGTACCCAACAGTAGTATTATAGGTACTTATCGCTGTTTATTTTAGAAGTCAATTACAGACGTTGGACGTTTACTCGGCTATGAACAAAGTAACGATACTGACTAAAATATCGCAAACCTTTGACAATAGTTTCGATGAACGTTTATTTATCCCGTTGTACAAAGTTCGCTTACCAAATTTCGATAAATCAAACGTCGACCATACTTTTATCGAAGTCCATTCTTTGGTATGTCATTATGATCGTATTTCACGTTTAAAACTTCAATTTTATTACATTTAAACAATATTCTCTGTTACTAACTAAGAATCATGCCAATACTTGATAAAATATTGAACTAGACTCCCATTTTACAAACCCAAATAGGTAGGTACTGACATTTCGAGCTTCCTTTTTTGCAATAAATATTCAGTTCTTAAGGAACAAATCTAGTGTGGGAATAAACATTGAAATCCTAATAGATCACATTATATTTTGTAGTTTCTGTATAAATCGAATGTTAAAAAAAAATTTCATATTTCAAATTGGAACATTTTGAATTTAACTTTTTACCAGATCAATCAGTCAGCATATATCAATTATATTATGTTCCCTGTAGAATACGAATGCGTGTTTCTTACTTTTTCATTTAAATTTCCATGTACCATGTACCTATGATATTCAATCTGAGAAAGTAGTTAAAATTATAATGGCTTAAACATTTGTATTGCCTACTGTTATATCACGCCTGACCAAAATGTCTCTGAAGTATAGAAAAAAAGTATGCACATTTCATATATAAATATTAATAATAAGAAGAACATTAATTAAATTATTATTTAAAATATCAATAAACTCTAATATTATATTATTATCAATATTGATAGTGTATAGTTTAGTTAGAAATAAATGATAATTGATAATAATTAATAAATAAAAAAGCTGACAAAATGCACATGTTATAATATAAGAAGCTACTTTTAGTACAGTACAGCAGTGGACAAATGTATGGCCGTGTTAAATTTTAATATGACGGGTATCGTAATTAAAGTATGGTTATAGCTTGAGCTCAGGATGTTATATGAATTTTAATGTTTATGTAGTTTTTCTAACTTAATTAAGTGCATGTACAATGAAATCGAAACTGAACGTACCACGTATGTATTCAAATTGCAATTCTCGGTTGGTATCTAAAATTAAGAACAATAACCAGAAATTTTAAAAGAAAACAACTATCGGAAAATTTAATTTTTCCTTACAACTAAATTATTATTAATACAAATTGTGAATACATTTTTAAATACAGTAATAACTATAAGAATTATTGGTTAAATTAAAACTTGATGATATGTATTATTATGCTTAAAAGCATAATATTTTCAACATTGACCTTATCTATACTTAGTATAATAATATAACTTTAATCAAGTAGTTAATGCATTAAAGGAAACATAAGTATATTTACCTTCTATATATTCAAAACAAGGCACTTTTTGTGTCGACAAGTGTTTTTCTTGACGTTTAATATTATATGAACATAGGTATACTGGCTTTATTATTTTCTATTTATAAATATGTTAGATAATAATATCAATACTTATGTTTATAATAATGAGAGTTTATAACGATATTCGATAATATATCACCACCATTCATACGATAAAAATACAATTACTTATTAAACATAATAATATATTGATATGACAGCACTAACATAATTTTTAAATTACAAAGAAAGAAACAAAAAAATATATTTTTCACTTATTATAGAATATATTACCTACCTACTGTATATATATATATATATATATATTTTAAATATTGTTTTAAATGAAAAAATGTATTTAGTTTTCAAAACTTTTTTTAATCATACAATTTTTAAAAATGTTACAAATCACTTGGTTATTTTCACATCAAAAAAACACTCGAATTCAGAAGTTGGTACACAAATATTATTATAACTCGTATATCAACAGTTAAAATACAATTTATGGAAGTTGATTGCTTACGTCCCGAGACTACATTGAATAATATAATTATTCAGTTCTTAAATATTTATCTCTCTCAGACATTACACGAGTATCTTAGATACACAGGACTACCAAGAATACAAAATAATAAACACAATAATTTATTTTCATTATTAAAGTTTAAATTTAATAAAGGTAAATATTAAAAAGATAAATTAGGTACACGTTTTAAAAATTGTTTCCCAGAATTTTCTTTCATGTAATAAAAGCTCTAGTCTGTAAAAAAAAAATGTACACTTGAAGTTTTTTTAAACAGAAATTGTATCTTGATATTTAGGTAGGTGTCAGAATTTAACCTATGAACCAGACTAATATAACTCGTTTTATTATTATGCGATAAACAAATTCATATGTTTCACACAATATCTAAACATGATAAATAACATTATTACAAATAACATTTACAAATTAAAAATGAATAAATGCGTGTCATAAAATTCACTTTTCAAAAAACCATCGAAATTATTGAACGCGATGACAATAATAAATTGCGGCCACGCATTTCGATTGTCTCAATATAATTTCAAACTTTGTATAAATAATTAAATGTTGCATGTCAACGCATTTTATCGAAAACGGTGAAAACAGTACAAAATCCAAATGTTTAGTAGGTAAATTTATTCCGTTAAACAGCTAAATTGTTATTGAGTCATGATTGTTAATCGGAACGCAGAAACGGTAAAACACGATTGAGGCTCAATCGATTGAGCATAGAATATTGTATGCAACGTTGCCACATTCAAACAATTTTTTTAAAATTTATTATGTTCACGTATTATTACACCAATAATTATTACGATACCGATCCTTTCACGAACCACGATGTGTTAGTCATGAGCCAAGCCCAGCTTTATCTAAAATGTTAGAATGGTCATTAAAATGATCGAGATAAGTATGACTATTTTCAAATTATTATTGAAATAATTCAGTTTAGAGTGCTCGATCAACTATAGTGCTTCACCTATTTCAGTGGTTAAAAAAGTTTGAATATGTTTTATTTTTATTATTTTATCATGGAAAGTATAAATAATATACCTACAAATTATTTTACCAGAAAGATGTAACGAATTGACACTAGGTAGAAAAAGTGTATAAGTATAAATTAATTGGCGAGTGGATAAAAGATAATATTTTGAGATGGAGGTCAGGTTAGAACCCTGTGTTATTTTTTAAATTCTACCATAGATATTTGTATTATTGTAATTATTTTAACTAATATTAATTATATTATAAATTATAATGTAGTTCAAAATGTTGGAAAATTCAGCAAAATCTCAGAATTTTTTATGCTAATTCGTGGAGGTCTCCTTTTGTATTTCTATATCCTTTGACAGGTACACCAACAAATTTCCTCAATCGTGTCGTAAAAAATGTTTTATTTTGCCCAATCATGTGATAGCTGAAGCACAATTAATATTTTTCGTCAATAACTAGGATATCATTGGTGATCCTAAACGTTTCACGTGATACGTGATTTTGTTAATATTGTTCATTATTGCTATAATATTGTATCCGCAGTAATGACTGCAGACACCTAACTGAGACGTTTGCAAGTTGCGATATTCGAATTATTATTTTTTTTTTACGAATGTAACATTGTTTACAGTTTTTAGATTCTTAGGTATGAATTGGTATTTAAATTATGTTGATATATTTCTCATATGAACTGTTATTTGAATACTAAAAAAAATTCAAGTAGCCCCTCTATGTAGGTAGAATTTATATTATCTAGATAGTGCTTTTAAGTGATAACAGTTTGATTTTCTTATCGAGAGATAAAAAATACTTATCTGTGAAACATATTTATCAAATACAAGAAGGTGTGGGTTTAAGAAATTAAGCTCCACTTAGAGTCATTGTTCGAATTATCATAGTTTTTTTATTTACAACATGGTTAAGTAGTTGCAACCACTATATTTTACCAAAGGGATCCAAATGAGGTGAGTGTCAAAACGGTGTCTGTATCCAGAGAGAATTCTTCAAATTAATTTTATTCATAGATCATATTATTTAACTTATTACCTAGATTTTAGAAAGTAAATATCATAAGAATACCAATGTTGAGAAGTAACTTATCTTACGTTACAAGTACCTAACTATAACGATTACTTTTTAAGACATTTTATGATAATTTTATTTTATTTTATTGTACAATTTAAGTTACTTTTTGTAGCAAAATTACTAAATCAGATACCTACTCTTTCCTTTTTTTTTTAAAAAAAAAACATTATAAGAACCAATTAATAATATATAATAATATAAATATATCATCAAATTTCAAATTTCTGAAAGTAATAGCTGAAAAATTGTATTTGACACACATTTTTATTTTCAATAAAATATAATTCGTTATTTAAAATTAATTTAACATTTAATCGTCTACTTAGATTTCTTAAATAAACAGTTTATATAATTTAGTATTGTTGATCGTCATCACTTAGATAATATATATTGACAGTATGTCAACATCATAACTATTAAATCCCAGTAATGTTTTTGAATATAAAAAGTAACTTTAATTGTAATAAAATTACTTTTTTAATTCAAAAGTGATTTAACTTGGTCAAATAAAAAAATATAACTTAAGAATAATTTAATTACAATTTTAAAAGGTAATTCATAATCTAATTTAATTACCAAAAATAATAACTTCCCAAACACCAGGTGGTACTTATAGTATCATTAATACTACCATGCAACAGATGTACAGCAGTATAATTATAACTTTATTCACCATGATGTCTATATACAAGTCCATAATATTATGTTAAGAGTCTGGCTTTAACGTATTTATCAGTAAGTTGATGACGTCCAATTATATGTTGTTGTTTTTTTGTATAACCTAACGGAAAGCAATAAAACCGAATAGATATGCCTTTTCTTTAAAACGTAGTAGGAACTCACACAGTTTATAATGCTGGCTGAGTTCCCGTGTGGTACATAAGCTGAGGAAAAAAGCAATAAGTCTAATATAGGTTAGGTACTGATAGGTAATATGAGTAGTGAGTACGTTTGTATGAAACGGATTTCCTAGTACATATATTTCGTATTTACCTAGTAATCTTAAAACTGTTCACCTTCCGTACTTGTAGTTTGTACACGTCTCCCTCGAAAGTAGAATATTACGGAAATAACGGTTGTTCTTATCAATGTTTCGTAGTAAACGTAATAATACAGGAATAATCTTTTATTGAATAAATTACAAACTCAAACCTAATTGGAATAGTTATCTCATAGTATAAGTATGAACATATAACAACGAACTATATATGCAATAATATGGATGTTACATTCTGCATTTATATGAGTTAAATTTCATAATTGAGGATACAAATGTATTATCACTGTGAAATATTTGAATAAGTAAAAAATAAATATTCATAAATACATTTTTATTAAGAAAGCTTATGATTTATATAACAATAATACATAATATAAGAAAAATGGTTAGAATTTATACGTATCACGTGACACAGGGACAAATTAGGTATTAAAATACCAAAATGTCCGTGTTGTCTTGTAAAAATGTCATATAATAATATGATTATTATTAGAGTTATGGTTTTGTAACTCAATAAAACTTTAAAAAAGCACCTTAAATTATTTTGAAAACCGACCATAAAATTTAAACGGAAATATTTCAAATTATTTATTGTTATTATTATTATTGTATCTTATTATAATTATATCAGCCTATCCGTCAAAATAGAATCTCGACTTCTCATATCATTCCTTTCTCTATCACTAACTACCTTTGCAATCTCCTTTTCTCCGTTTGACGCATGTAGCTTTTGACACTTGAATAATGTTTAAATAATTATGTAAACTATACAAAACTTGTTACTTTAAAATATTAACATGTAATTATTTATAAAAAAAATTATAAAAATAAAAAATAATTTAATATACCAGCTAGGTTCTATGGTTATAACAAGTTGGTTAAAAATTATAAATTATAAGATCTGTTCATATATATATAAACAAATAGCAGAAAAAAATATTCTAATCCAACGTAAAAACACTTAAACGTATGATGCGTGAATTCCTTAAAAATAATTTAGAATATTGCTTAAGTTTCTCTTTTCTACCAAACTATTTTTATAAAATAGGTATTTTCATCTATAATGTCCAGTTTCGTTGATCGGTTAATTTTTTTTTATATATTTATATTTTCAAATAAAAATTTTTATCGGTGATTTGATAAAATCCTTTTATAAAATGAAAAACTTATTTCAACAGAAACCATGGTCGCGAATTTGAAATACACTATTTCGTACCGTTAAGAATATATACTCACAAGGGTGCAGGCGTACGTGACACAGGACGAAAGGTTGACAGGAAACCACTAAATAGAACTTCTTCTATAGAACATTTACTATACAGTCTATACAACACATAATTTCTTTTCCTGGTTATATCAATAAATCAATTCATTCAATCGAACATTATGAGGTAAAACAAATTGAGACACACATTATATGATATAAAAATAAATATTTTCGTTTTAAGTTTTTAAAATACGTAGATTTATAACATATTTTGTAAAATAGTTATTAAAAATAAAATAAAATGGAATCAAATACTTTAAGAGATCTAAAGAGGCATTTAAAAAAAAACTACTTAACCTAGGTGACAGTTGATGAGTTAATAAAAATTATAATTTTGCTAAACGTTGTATTTAACTAATTTATAACTGAAATTACTTAATTGTAGAAAAATTAACAAAAGCAAATGCCTACAAAATACTACCTATAATTTTATTATTATATTAAGACTTAGATAATATTATTATTTAATTTTTTTAATGTGATAAATTATCTTTAATAAAATAACTAAATACAAGGTTTAATGCACTTGTATTGGCTACTTGCATTTTTATTATCTTCACTGAGGAAAAATCTCAAAATGTAATTTGTATCACAAATAAATATTAAAAAAATTATAAAAATTCATATTCTATACAAAACAAAATTTTGGTATGGCATGCACAAATAACATTTTCTCATGAACTACAATATACTTTATCAGTTGTCTTATCCCAAATTAAAAAAGTTTTATGAAAACAACTCATAATATGGTTTAAAAATGTCTATTCTTGTTTAATACACACTATTTTTAAATTGTTAAAAACATATCAAATGAAAATTAATTATTGACATTTTAATTTATTACCAAGTATATATAGTAAATCAATGTTATGTAGTTTTGTAATAAGAAATTCGATTATTTGTTTAGTATCTCGTTGAGAAATTCTCAATTCAATTAAATAGTTTTTGCAACTATTTTTGATACATATTTACTGGTCTTCAACAGCCTCGAGAGATTATTGTTAAAATTAACGTAAAGTATCGTAAACGTAAATACAAATTTAAGTTTGATAGAATTTACAAATAATTGTACTTAATAATTGTTTCGATTTCCAGGGTAAAAAATAAAATTAAAAAGCTTATTTTCCAACTACAATACTAATACAAAAGCATTTAAATTTATATTATTCGAATTATCGCGTACCTATATAATATTATATTATGTATATTTCAGTCAGTTATATTTTAAATATGATCAAAATATGTCAAACATGTAAGCATTTGTTCACTTTATGTTTAATCAAATATACTTGAAAACTAATTGAACCGTCGTAGAATTCCCGCAGGACACACTGTACCAAACTTAATAAATCCTACGATTCATTTTTATAGTTATCATTTATAATAAATTCTATCTCGACTAGCAATAGTGTCACTAAACCTAATTCACATGGGATATTATTCATATATAAACACAGCAGATGTATGAATGTAAATATCTAACAAATCGGATTTATTGTCGTGCATAATATGACCCCAAGTTATGAAAATATATAACGGTTAGGGTTGAATAAATAACTCAAACAATGAACTATGTTGTCGAATACAAAAGTCTTGACTTATTGTGGTATAAAATGTAAACAAAACGAAAATCACAGGAAAAAATAATCACAAACCCGAAATTGGTATAGGTGAACGATAGATGCTGCTAAGGACTTAAGTGTAGTTGCTTTAAAATTTAACTTAAGCAACGCCGCCTTTTATTCAATATAGTGGCACATATTTGGTTCACAATTATTATGTCGTAGGCAGTCGGCCAGTACCAATTCAGAAAAGCGTCAGATCAATAGTTCAACACTTACGGGAGAGCCTTTTTTCGGACGTTTTCTGAAAAAAAATATACATATATCGTTGTATGAATACCATTGTGTGTAGATATGCAACTACCACCAACCCAAACCTGTGCACAAAATGGGCACTGTAGACCATCATACGGTATATTCATAATAATATTGTCGATTTAAACCTATACCGTTTTAAAAATGAAAATAATATTTTCAGCTGATCTTTATTATAGGTAAGTTTACAATACACCGTTTTATCAGTCAAGATCCAACGAGGATAATATATTGCTATGTTTTGGTCTAAGTATTGATGATCGTTTATTAACACAAACATATTGCATTCCACTACAGCGACCACGGTTACAAGCATATTATATTAATTGAATTTCATTATTTTGGTTATGTATTATGGATGAATTTATTGTTCTTATCATTTTTCTAAACATAAGTCTATAGTGTGCGGAAAAATTGATTCATGATAAATCCAGACTAAAAGAAACTCTGAAGACATGCAAATTACGTTGTCCACAAATGAATATTTAAAATGATTTTAATATTAGTTTTAAACTAGGTACTTATCTACTGAAAACTAATTTTTAGACTAAGTAGAACTGTTAGAACCTCTACGTTTGATATGTATACGTACCCAGGTCCTACTTATATTCTTCACATTGCCGATCTATATTATATTAATATACTGATGTATTGATATCTATACTATATTGATATTCATCATTAAAATGTTTTGATTTAAAATTGTTATAGCTTTAAAAGTGGAATATTCTATAATTTAAATCGGATCTTAACTTGTACGGTATTATAATTATCCATCTTACAAATGTACAAAACAACGAAATTTTATTTAGCAGAAGCCATTTTGTATTACTAGCTTAAATATTAAAGTGAATTACCTTACTTAGTGATAAGAACTTTACTTCTAATAGTTTTGATTATACGTCAGTTTATCGTGATATTTCCAGTTGAAAGTGAGTTATGAGTATTTTTTAATTATTAAGTTTTAGAGTGTCACAACTTATTTCAAAAACAAAAAATAATTTTTGAATATCGTAAGAAGTAAGAACCAACGTACAACCATAGTTAATGTTCTTACATTTTACTTTTGATAATAGATTGATCCACCCTGGTATATAGATAAAAACGAAATTATTGAATTTAAATTAATTGAAAAACAAAACCAATCATTGGTTACCAAACTGCCAAATGCAAATTTGTTACGTTGTACGTTTGTAAGATGGAACCAACACTTGTGAGTGTACTTATGAGGAGTCCCCTTAAGTTAATCCTCGTGTTCTATTTGACTCTAAGCTTTAGAGTTAAGAAATATTTACGAGTAATAACAAAAATAATTTTCACATGCTTTCATCGTAAGAGTTCTTTTGATATATTATTATTTATTATTCTACAATCTGTATATATTATTACAATACAAGGACAACAGGTTTTGTTAATACGAAAAATATTGTAAGACTTATTTTTGGTGTAATATGTTGTGTAGGTACATATACATTATAGTGAGCAATGATTCCACTTAGTTTATAACATGATTAGTGTTTAAATTGATAGAATAAAATACTTAATATTTCTTAACAATTGATAAAAGTGTTATTTTTCCATTATGTATAACATGTCTCAACATTTTTAGTATAATTCAATTAACGAGAACTACAAAAATATCCATTTTTCGATATCGTCGTAAAGTCGTATCTCAAGAAAAATCGATTTTGCGATTTATACATAAAAAAATGCGGGAAAAAATAACACATGATTTGATAATAATATTAATAATTATAATAACAATCTTCAAGGAGATTAAAGATTTAATTGTAAATTTGCCGTAACTTGATTACATGTTATCAGTGTTCACGATTTTGTCTCTCCTGAACATATTACATTTTTGAGATACGACTTGTTACTCGCCCAACGACGATATGTAAAATATATAAATAGGCATTTAACACACACAATATTTCAACGTATATTAGATACTTAATTTTAAATTAAAAAGAAGGCGTAACACAATAAATTATAATTCGTGTACACATTTATAGGGTAAATATTATTATGAAACGTTTAATGTGTATATATCTTATTCAAATAAGGAAACAAATTAATTTTTAATCTAAAATATCTAAAAATGTTATGTATTTAAATTTTATTCCAGAATATAATGACTTAAATATATTTATTATTTAGTGCATAATTTTCACCCAAAGTTATCTGCCATATAATTTTTCATATTTAAGTAAAAATGTCAAAAACCGTGCGATGTAAAAAAAAAAATATGTATACAATTCCACAACGTATTATTATAACTTTTAAGTATGAATAATCTGTTTAAAGATGTCAAACTGGAACGTAGACTCTTTATCTTGACAATCCTATGTATAATTTAATAATACAGCTTAAATCGTTTGATACCTTTATCTGTCAATCATCCAAAACGAATACCATTTTATTTTGTTTCTATATAGGTATTTTATTTTTCATTTTAATTCAGATAATATTACAATGATACCGTGAATTCATATTATTTTCATTCCAAAAAGTATTGTTTAACATTAACACTATAAACTCGATAGTTTTAATAATTGTATTAAAGCAACACATTTTCATATCAATTGGCGTGGCCTAAAAACATTGTTTATAACTAACTTGCAGTGTTAAGAAAGTGATACTATATATATATATATATATAATAATTAATATTGTATTTTAATGAATGCATTT
>NC_042493.1:10876671-10942992 GCF_005508785.2 Acyrthosiphon pisum
ATATTTTACTATTTCATTATAATAATAATATCATTAGGGAATAGATCTTATTGCACTTGCAACTTTTCTTCTACTGTTCCAATTTATTGCTAAGTAAGTTTTAAAATCTAAAACTTTTAGAGCAATTGTTTTTAATTTTTTGGTTTTATTACAATATTTTGTTGAATTTACTCATTTATAAAACTGTTTTAACTTTTTTTCAATTTCGTTCATATAACTTTACTTTGGTCTATATTCATTGACTCCAGATCAAAGTATCTACATTCGAATATAAACATTCAAAACATATTTATTATTTTTTTAATATATGAATATTAATAAATTTAAATCTTATTTGAGAAAAAAAGATGAAAAAAAAAAATGTAAAATAGTTTATATAAAATATATTTATACGAAGTACACGCTGTAAACTATAAAGTAAAAAAAAAAATAGTAATAAATGGAAAATATTTATAACGGAACGCTGATAGTTTTTAGAGTAATTTTTGGTATTTTTTAATGTAATATTGCAATCAATTTTACTGCTTCAACATCTGTGGCCTAATTATTATCATTCATTATATTAATTTTAATAAAATATTCAATAGATGAATTATTATAAATTATTCATGATACCTACAAAAATGTAACAAAACATAATACATAATAGGAACTTACTTCTTATACATTAGTTATAATGTTATGAGAATTAATATTATGATTCCACCAATGAATCATAAATAATTATGGAATTTTTAAAAGCTTCAGAATTGATACATCTCAAATAAACATACAATAAAAACCATATAGTCCTTGTAACGAAAAAAATACGTTTGTACAGTATCCATTTTCTAGATATTCTACATGAATGTTATATAGTACATAATATTTATATAATTTTTATATTATTATTAAATATTAAGTATCAGTATTATGGTCAATACCCAAAATTTAAAATATTATGAAAATTATTAGATATACATTATGATAATTAAAAATGAGATAAAAGTCTTCAAATTTAAATTTACAAATTGTACAACAAATAATATTCATAATATATCAAAAGTTTAGACCCAGCAATGGTTAGAATAAATTATTAATTTAATTCAAAACCACACATCGTATAGTTTTTTTTTTAATTCTATTTATTTTAGAATTATAACTCCTAAATGTAATATTAAAAGACACAGTTTTATTTTGTTTCAACCTTTTTTAACGTTCATTCCATGGTCCATTTACATAAACCTTTGGACGTTTTGAAATTGATGGTCTCAATAAAATATAAATTGTACTGTACATAATTATTTTATTTTAAATTTTACCTAAATAAGAAAATAATAATATGTTTTAATTAAGACTCGTAATTTTTTATTTTTTATTTTACGAGAATACCACAATAATGTTTTTATAGAAGGTGTTTTAAAGTAAATTATTGGACCACAAGGCACTAAGTAAACGATAATTCTGTAACCTTGAGAAAATATTGTAAACATCGCGAAACTTAAAAGCTTAATTAAAATAAAAAGTAAATTCATAAAAAAAAAATAAGATACGTTTTTATGTAATTTTAAAATTTCAAAGTCGACCATTTTACAATTTCCAAGTATATTGTAAAACATATAATAGAATAATAAATACGAGTTATTTTTTGATTTACTATTTATTTGCACGATTTAATGTGTTTGTTAAAATGTATTGGATATCAGTTTTATTACACAAAGAATAAATTAAGAAAAATGATGATACAAGCTTTATTCATAATTAATTCTTAATTGAGTTTTTTTTAATTTTTAACACTGCATTCTTAATGGTATTTGATATTACAATGATTCATAATCAACTAGGTAATTAAATTTCCCATCGCATTTTCAAATCATAAAATTCTTCCAAACTTTTAAAAAGATTTGATTTATTACCTATATTAAAAACGTTATATTGTGAATTGAGTATAAGAAATTACTATACAACTAAAACACTTCCTTATTATTATTGTAATTATTATTTTTGTCTTTTATTCTTATGCGCAGACCTGTATTTAACAGCCAGGAAGATAGATATGATAAAGGAAGAATATAATAAATACCTAGCTATAAACTTAACAACATTTAAACCAATATTTTTCTCATTTTAAAAACAATTTATAATAAAGCCAATCAAATTGAAAAATATCCATTTATCGTCTATTGGTCTATTGAGTATACCATGAGTTCTGGATGAGCCACAAACATAGATAAATATAAATGAAATAACTTTTTTAAATTTAAAAATTCAACTAAAAAATGCATAAAAATAATTCGCTTACACTTTAAGCATTTATAATATTATGTTGTTGTATTATTGTTATTTTTATCCTAAGTGACGAGCTGCCTTGAATATTAAACGAATTTCTCATAATATGGCAATCCTTTTTTTTGTTTATAATAATTATTAGTATTGGATTTACATATAATATTTCCTCAAATTTGTATTTATATTATGTATAATATTTATTTATACAGCTTTGTAATAGGTACATAAGAATTTACGGAACTTTTTCCTTTTTGGATTCACTAGCTTCTCCGATGTTGTTTGAAAACCTTTTACGTTAACTTAATGAATAATTCTAAAAATATGAAAATATATTCTATAATTATAGCCTTAAATTCATTTTTACACTTTTCCTAAGTTAAATAAAAAGATTTAACATAATAATATATGCATTCTAGTAATCTAATGGTATACCAGGCTAAGAGGTAGGTACATTCAAAACACTTAATTATTTCTGAATGATTGTGGGTGTCAAAGGGTATGTTCGTTGTGAATTTTCACAATAGTCAAATAGAATAAGAAGTCAATTAATATTTTATTAGACATTTACACCATTACTCCATTAATATAGGGCTTTTTAATTGTTAGTCACTGAAATCAATGGCGTATTTTCGAAAAACATCTTGTTAGTCTTGCATTTAAGACGAGCTCATACACCTTGTAATATTTAAATAACTTTAATAAAATATTAAATCAATGTTTCCTAATTCTACTGATAAAATAAAACCCATAGTTAAATAACTTAAATATTAATCAATTTTCGTTTAACCTGAATTCGAAACCACCTTTTATAAGATTTCCTTGGCATATTCAATCATAATACGATGATACACATCAAGCATTTAATATTATCATAAAAAGTATTCTTAATCCCAAAAATGATGCCACTGTTGTTCGACAACTTACTAAAATGTTCAAATGTGCTTACATTGTTTTTCCTCAGTTTTTCACATTTTTTCCGAGCAGAACAAAAATCGTTGCCCTTCTGACAATGACGAAGTATCATATGTTTCTAGTTTACAATCGATAGAAAAACTATGATAAAAAAAGTTTATGTGCAATAATTTTACAACACCAAGAAATGGAACAGAGACAAATATATAAATATTACACAGCTAAAAGTTTGTTCGGTTATTCTCAATAAAAACGTTGCCTGTACAATGGTTGCTTCTGTATTAAAATTAAAATACCTTTCAAAATAATCTATATAATCTCAAAGAGCGATACTACTATTGTGCCAAGTAGAATTGTATAAAGTCATAATAAAACGGAAGACTGTTATTATGGTTTTAAACTTAATTTTTTTAATATATATATAATATTGTATATTTAATAGATATTGTATTCCGAATCTCCAACATTGGAATCATAGTTGAACGGATATAATTTACAACAGAAACGTTAAAGTATCAAATTTGAAAACAATAGTATAAAAATAATTTTGAGTCAATTAATCTAGATTCATTTGAAATTAATTATTTTTTTTTATTTATACATATGGAAAGATTTTAAGGGGTGCCTTTAAAACTTTAAATGGGAAATATTATTTTTAAACTACGATTTATATCCAGTGTAATTTTTAATACATTTTGACGCGTCGTTTACATTTATGTGTCAATAATTGAAAGAGCTGTTGACATTTAAATGTCGCTTTTAATTTTTAAAATATCAACAGCTAATGTTAAAATTGTATATGTATATTATATATTATGCTCCAGACCCTTTACCTTAAGTAAATAATGAATAAGTGTGTGCAATCGAAATCGATTTATCAATTTATTGCAGTATTAAAATGCATAATCGATTTAGCGTTTGATATAATCATAGATTATTATGTATAGTCCGTGATCAATATTATGAGGTACGAGTAAATTATGTACTTAGTAAATTTATCGATGATATTATATAATTAGTGATAACCAATAAAGTTTGGATAAGTTCCTCAGAACAACAATTTATAACTACAACTCACTTACCTAAGTACAAACTTTATAAGCTTAAAAAAAGCAAATAACTAATTCATGCAATTAATTTTTTTTGATTTTAATATTTGAGAATAATTCTTATTTATTTATCTATATAATATATAATTTCAGTTTCACATAAGTCATGTCTTCCTAATTTAAATATTTCAAAGTTAAATAATCTGTCACGTAAAATTTGGAAGACCCTATTTTTAAAGGAAATCTAATTCAGTTTTCAATGTTTTTTCTTTTACATCATATTATCAGTTACAGTGTTTTTTTTGCATTTTTATACTTACTCCTTGAAACAGATTATAATATTTTCTATCATTTTTAAATCCAAAATATAAAGAATACTGTTTAGAATATCCCTCATACAAACAAAAAAAAGTCCCCACTGAATATTATATGAACAAAATAGTATGAAATCAATTGCACAATAAATATATTATTTTATAAACAGCATTAAATGATGAATACTAAAAAATAAAAATAAAAATGTTTGCATAATAGTTATTATTGTCTATAATACAATGTATCAACGAATAATATAATATAAGTAAATAAATATGGACCTAGACTCAAGTAACACCTACAGTGGTAAGAGCTCGATGATTTATAACACGTTACACCTGCTGTTGTCAATCCAAAATATTCACATCTCACTTGACAGCTTAAACAAATTGTTATATTTATTATTAACATTTGTATTTGTACAATTGAGTTTTTTTTATCACGCAGTTTTATTTATCATATTATGGGAGTTGAAGTGATTACAATAAATTTACTATTTTCATTCTAGTTATTACAGACTATGTGTAAATTTCTCAGAACGTATTTGTTTGACAATCATATTATTTTCCATTGACATATTTTAAGGAGAAAAAAAGCTTTAAAACTTTCATGTAGTCCTTCCGTAAAAAACAAAAATATTCTTGGATGGTACCATTATACAAAGACGGTTATTTTTCGATTTTCTCAATAATATCACAATGCGTGAGGAAAAACTACTGACAACAATTGACAGTTTTTGAAGAAATGTCTTCAAGCGTTTGGTTTTACCCAGCTCTGCTCAGTATCGTTTTTCAAATACAATGATTTATTATTGTTTTAAAATTTAATTTCGTGCAACTAACCAATATTAAACGGTCATGTGATCGGAGTTAGAATAATTTTCACTCCAGGTCGTCTTTATATTGTATCTGGAGATTCATAATTTGATTTACGCATATATATATAAAAGTGTGTGATTCTTATGAAAATAAAATTATCGTCTAGATATCAATACCTATCGTATAATAAATAAGTCAACCGAAAAAAAATGTCATTGTTGGTCACAAATTCACAATCATACTTTATTGATTGATAGTTACCTTTAGATTTGAAACATCCAACGTAAATGATAAAACAGTTTTAAACTACAGAAAAGGAAATTGAAAACTTTCCCTCCATAGTATACATATTTTTTAGTACAGGATCGCTTTTCCCGATAATTGAGGACACACAACGACACAACCGACACAACCAATACGGACAATAGGTTATATATAAATCTATGTATTTACAATGTTATTCTTTTGTATGAAAAATGTGTTGGTTAGATCTCTGAGTAATGAACTATTGCAAATTCAAGGTTTTTTTTTAGTTTTTCTACTATTTTGTTTCAAGCAGACAATCAACATTAGTTTAGTCTATATCTTAAAGCTTAATGTTGCAAAAAGTGTTTTAACAAAAAAAAATGTATTAATCGATATTCTTCTCTAAGTGCACATTTTTTCTGAAGATATATTTAACTATTTGAAGCACAAATTATTCTGTCAAAAAAGCTCTTTCAAAACTTTGAAGTATAAATAATAAGTACAACACAAACAATACACGAGAAAAGTTAGTTGCACTCGTGTTATTGGTGTCAAAAAATGTAGTTTTGCAGTAAGTTATTAATCTCGACATTATATGTTTGAGTATTTCTTAAATCAAAAGAAACAAAAAAAAAAATTTTAGCTTGTATTTTTGTTACTTTTTGTATTATAATTAATAACAAAAAACTGTGTTTAAAATCTCGTATAATATTATACAGGGCCGCATCGGCCTCCATTTTCCAATATTTTAATCTTAAACTTTATAATATATATCTTCAAAATTAATACAATTTTAAGTGTTTTTTATAAATTATATTATACCATTATTTGAAATAATATAAAATATCGGAAGTCTTATTGTTTCAGATAAAAAAAATAATTATCAAAATCCGACAATTATACAAAACCTGAGAAATGTTCTCACAAAGTCAATTTTTTCGATAAAATACACCCTATCAACCCCCCTAAATAGGTATCAGGTAGTAGATTAGTGGAAAATTATTATAATTAAGGTAGCAGCTAAACTATAAAATTGTATAGAATTACTGAAAATTTTAAATACTGACACCGGGCCGCTTATATGAATTAAATTTTTATTTACTCATTATTATATAAATTCATATTTAATAAGCAACATTTTATAAAAATACATTAGGTACTTCTCTACATCCAGAATTATAATGGTTTAAGGTCTCACTTATATAAATATTAAATTGAAAATATAAATATTGTTAAATAATAAACATTGCAAATAATTTTGATTGCGTAAAAATAAGTACTTTCGTCTATACGTTTTAAGTACTTATTTTATCACTTTTATCCACCACATTTTATAGTATTTTACTTTATCTGTTTTACTATAGTATTAAATTCTATTTAAATAGTCAGACGTAATTCTTACAAAAAGCAATACATTCATAAAAAAATTAATATTATTGTTTAAATAAACAAATAAGAAGGAAAACAATTGAATAGTATATATCATTTTTTTTTTAAATAATTATCGAATAATGAGTTGAATGCATAATAGTATTATACATCAATTATCTTGGAAGCAAACAAAAATTTGAAATTTTCCGCGAGATAATTAATAAAAAAAAAAAAAATGTGAAACCATTTCCAGATTCCAGTTAAATGCGATAGCAGTGTAGTTATCCGGTTTACGTCTTGTACTTGATTTATAATATTTTATTTGTCTGTAGTAGTGTAGTACCTACTATTAACTAACTACAAATAAGCTTTTGCCAACGATGAGCTCCTTAAAAATAAAACGACCACATTGCAAACATTGCAATTGAGTAACATGATAATTTTTAATTAAAAAAATAAAAACTTGTGTGCCAAAAATCCAAAAACAAAAACATGTTCTTATAATATCACATAGTAACATTTTCGCGTGAATCAGGATATATAATTATTATTATTCCCCTCCGATTTTGTGGGGAAAAAAAACATATTATTTATATGCATTCATCGTTGTTTGAACAGATACTGAAATGGTCTGCTTGTGAGGTACACCCTTACGCATAATTTGTCCTTTTATTTATGACCATTTTGTGAATCTTTTCACTATTAATGCATTCAAAAATTCTACTTTTGTATGAAAAAAAACAACATATATATGGCATAATCAATTGAAACGAGTGTACGTTTGCTCAGCTGAATGTATACTATAAATAATTACAGTTTTTTGCTAACCTTTTTTGCCAGTAGGTACATGGCATCAGATTAAAACAGAGTTTGTAGAATATAAATTCAACCATCCTTTCGTTGAGTGTGTAAAAGTTTTAAAAATAGAATTATTATGCTAAAATATTAAACAATATTATATAATCATTTTTATGGGGAGCTCGTGGGGTGTGCGACGACTTGAAATATATTTTACCATAGTTTTTAAGTCCCAATATCCAAGTTTTCGAAACTTTTAATATTCGTTATTTAGCGTGGATTTAGTATATAAAGTCTCGAGAAAATTATATTAAATTTTAAGTAGAACTTGAAGAAATATTCAATAAAAGCTATAAGCTTAACAAAAGGATACAAGTTTTTAAAAGTGTTTAAATAACAGATTATCAGTATCTATTCAGTTCGCATCCAACAGATTCATATCAACTATTCTCTTAAAATGGAACAATTATTAAATATTAATTATCAACTCAAATATGTATTTTATAAAACAATTAAGTGGGAAATATAGTATAATATTAAGTCTATAGTAAGCATTGACGGTAAATAACTCCCAAACCTTTCAAGACGAGATTTTCTAAAAAGAAAAAGAAAAATGACATAAATAATAATAAATCAACACCATTTAACATGTTTTAATTCACTCATTGATGAAATGTCCTCAATGCTGAAATCTATTTTAGAAGTAATCGAAAAAGTTTTTTTTTTTTTTTTAAGCAAGAATTTTGAGTATAATTAAGTCAACCACAAGTTATAATCATCCAGTTTCTCGAAAACATTTTTTCACGTATCTATTTGTTTTGACACTCTAATTTATCACAATAACATAGTAGAAACTTTCCCTTTTCAGTGATGTGACGTGTGTATATTTTTAAGACGTTAAATGTACGTGAAATCATTTGAGTAGAATTTAAATAGAAATTGTTACATTTATTTTGAAATTTAAAATTATAAGAATCCATATACTACTCTGATTCTCAAACTAATATATTGTAATCACACTTGTTAGTAACATTTAAAAAATCTTAACATTTATTAATTTATTTACCTCAGGAACTTTTTTTATATCTTAAATACTCGACATTTCAGTGATTTTACTAATTCAAATTTAAATTGTTATTACGTGTATAAATTATGTAAAAACAATATTATATTATTATGCATATCTCTCATATCTTCTGAAATGTACCATTTTATTGGGTAGTAATTTTATTTAAATGTCAATCTTACTTAAATTCTACAAGTACAACACAGTCGTCTGTTACTGTGTATGAAAATATTCTATAATATTATATTATAATTATAACGAAATCATTTTTTGAAACTCCAACTGAATATATTTAAAAATAGATACTTTTTAAATTTTTTATTATTTTATTAATATATTACATATTATATGAGTATAAATTGGTAACACATATCAAAGACTCACTGACATGTCCACGTACTTACATGTCTGCATACATTGATAAATTTATTAGTTTACTCCTAACGTCTACAGTCTACATTCTTACTACTTATTACCAATTGATTTATTAAATTTAAATTCGTACATATAAATACTTATATTTGGTTAGGTACAAATCTTATTGGATAGTACGATTCAATAATTCTTATGACAAAATATTTGCCATTATCTTACACCTTAATAATTTATCAAGAAACATTTTCGACAAGACTGTTGTGGTTCTTATAATATTTAAGTTTCGTATTAAGTGTATTAGTTTACACGTATTTGCGTGTGGGCGTATACTTTAATTTCAATTCAGCTGAGAGTTACTCGATGGTTGAGTTATAGAGGCGTCGTAGTAATATATCGTAGGCATGTAAAACAACTATCTCACCAATTTTACTCTAGAATGTTTATTAAGTTTATCGTAAACTTTGTTTGATTAAATTCGGCTGCCATCGGCCTACCCTCGGAGGAAAGTACTTGTGCATAAACTTGTAACACAATATCATAAACTATACACTCGATGTCAAAACTGTTCAAACACTTTAAATTTTCTTTTTTTAACGGTACACACGATATTTGTATACATTCTTCTCGAGTTTAATACATTATTAATAATAAGTACAACGCAATTATTGCCGGACTATAGAGTATTAAAGTACAGTGTAAATATTAAGTGAACAGACATAAGATTTTCCACAAACAATAATAAATTAACATTGTTACAAAATGTAAATGCTTTAACATGATATTAAGTTGGTCCGGTCGAGTAAATTAATTTATTATCATTTCCTTGTGATGATAACGATATTAATTTATTATATTATGCTATAAATTTTATATGGATTCTAAATTTCTTCGTAGTGATAAATTAATGTCCTAAAATGTATACTCGCTTCCTGACTCTCGTGTACACAAATAACGGGCAGACATGTATTTATATGGATACCTATTTAATGCAATTCGTAACAAAGCATAGTAACATTCATAGTTAATTTTAAGGGCTACACTTTAATGCCGTCATTTAATGTTAACCACATATTATTGAATTCTCGAGTCACGTGTATTTCTCAACAGTTTAACGTGACCATACCTATGTACAATGATGAAATCAATATTTAATTCGCAACGATATAATAGGCTGCATTCAATTAAATCACTCTGGTACGTTTCCTATCTACAAACGCTTTCGAGTGCGTTGATTGACATGATACATGAAAAGAACGGTAAACCCGATTTTCGTTAATTTTCCCAGATGTGATAGGTACTTAATGAAGTATTATATACATTTACTTCTTTCGGATTGAAAATCTCAACTTAAAACTCCATGACTTGATGAACACGCTGGTCCACTTCACAATAATAATTCTTACTCAGCATACATAACAAACATTGTTTCACAGACATTATTACATTCTTAGTAGGTATCAATATCATTATAGTTTGATGATCATCATCAAATCACATTTCAAATACATTGCCTTAATGACGATAAAAACCAGACGTGATTTATTAACTAAGAGTATTATATATTGGTGATATTTAAACTGTTCATGGTCTTGAGCCAAAACGGGTTTAGTTGGTAGGTTAGGTTAAATATTATAAATATTATAATCTTATAAATAATATAATTGGAAATTGTCTGCGTAATTTCCGATCGTCGGTACATTAACATGTAAATATTATAGTTTGAATTATACCTCTACGAGCATCGGGGAGCTTAACAATATCCATCTGAAATAACCTAACTTAATCATACGATGATGATGATAATAATAATAATAATAATAATATCCGTCAGTCGGTATATACTTCACTGAGCTCGGATTAGAGCTTGAGTAATATTTTACTAATATGTACCTGGTTATATTATAGTGAAACAGAGGTTAATTCATATTATATTACATCAAATTGCACATAAACAATATCGTAGGAGTAATAACCATGACGTATCTACCGTGTATTTAAGATTTTTTTTAAAATGTACCTTTCAAAATGGTGTTAAATTCGCTTTAGCTATCAAATAAGAACGTGTTGTCAAAGAGTTAAAAAAAAAAACCACACACATTCGATCGTTTCCGCTATTTACCGTGAACGCAATACTGAGCTTAAAGACCAGGCGACTGATTCAATTTTATCAATAAGACGTTCAATCTTTGAAGTGAGGAAATTGTATTATAGTGGGTACCTAAAGTCTATATTTATAGAATTCAAAACCTGTTATTGATTTTTTTCTTTACCTACGTTTATTATTGTGAAAAACAATTACATGTTTATTTTTTTATTCAATTTGTTCAATGTGTTGTTTTACATAATTTAATGTTTATATATCATATAAATCGTTAATTCTATCTATTATAATAATTAATATTTTTATTCATTTGAATGTCAAAATTTCAAATAATATATATTTTTAATTACAAATAAATACTGTTGACAGTATTCTTAACTAAAACTAATAATTTTAATGTGATTTGATTGAACGCGTACATACCAATTTTTTTTTATGAGTTTGAAAATTTATTTCATCAAAACAGTTATTTCAAAATTCGTATAAATTCCTATTAGTAAACTAAGATTTAGAGTATTTACTCTACGCCATGATCTCAACTATTAGATAGATTCTATTACAGTACCACCACCCGACGGTATTCAAATATTTGGATTATTTTTATATTTCTGGTTATTACGATATTTCACATATTTTAAAGTACATTCCTACTATTATACACCGTCACCGTATTTCGTGTAACCGTGTGGTTCGTGTTCAGAATTTTCTTGTTATTCACCAAATTAAATAATGTTGTTCGGGTAAAACGATTTCACAGGTCGTTAGTAACCACATTTAAATAACCACGGCGGAGTAGTTGAATATTTTCAACTATTTGGTAGGTTTATTGTGGTAACGGGTAAACCACACGGATTGCACGTAATACAGAGACGGTGTAATAGTAGACTGCTACCTTAACTACTGCAACTGACGATCCAAAAACAAATACAATATGATTATTTGTGTGATTCAACTAGCATATGCACTCGTCATTGGATGTAATATTTACAAAATATTAGCTAAGTTAAATAATAATATAATATTATGTATGTTTTGTTTTTTTCCAATTCAAGATGAAACACGCATATTGGGTTGAACATTGGGTCACACTTGACGTATACTTCACGCTGTACTATGCGTTCCGTGTGATCTTCGTGCACACTGGCCCGTGCATATCTCTGGTCGTGTTAAATCTTTTACTGTTCAGGTAAGTAACTCTTAGTATATTTAATAAAACAATCGATCCCGAGTGTTTGTAATGGGTTTGTCCTAAGCCCGGCATTGCATCATTATAGTATTTCACTAATTGGTATAACGATAAACCTAATATAGGTTAAGATTAGCTGCTGTCTGAAAGCACTAAATAAAACCAAGTGTAAAAACGGGACCGTGTTAAACCTAGGTATGTACATTTTAAAATTTCAACGAAACGATTTTTTAGTCATTAGGGCATCGCATTTAATTATTAAAATTCTTGAAATCTTAAATATTACATTAGCCTGGATAGTGTAAAAAAATAAAAAGTTACAAAAACCAAATAGGTTATTAAATTGCATTAATTTATAAATATTTTTGTTTTTATAGCTGTAATGATAATGTCTCATAACTCAAAACAAAATGTAAACATTTTAAACGAAATTCAGTCTTTTATGTTGATAATTAAGTACAAAAATCAGTAATTACATTTTATTTTAAAGTAGAAACAAAGTACACAAAATAATTATGTATATTCATAAGGTTGAACAGTAAAATATACTATTTAATAACAACTATAAATAGTACTTACATGTGGTACATAAGATATTTTTTATAATTTCAAATCAATTTTATTACATTTATCTATGTTATTGAATTTCAATTATTTCTGTAATTGAAATAAGAATTTAATTTAGATTTATTTTAAAATCTATATCTTATATAAATAATTATATAATATTCCCTCGTCGTAGGAAAAACCTATTCACATCAGTAAAACTGATGCATTTTTCCGTTAATTTAAATATTTAAAAAATATAATTTAGTGATAATAACACTATTATAAAAACAGTGTTCTCTTATTTACGCGTTAAAGTTATTGATTTACTATACTAAAATGAGTTAAAGTTAATCTTGAAATTAATTAAAAATATTTTAACTCCATTAAAATAAAAATGTAATTACTTTTCCTTGATACGTACACAAATACCTTCACCTCGTCACCTCCATTTTGAAAAATAAAACACTATAAAACCATTATAATAACTTTAATAATCTTCTCCATAATAACCCCAATACCCTTGTTGAAAATATTTTTTTTTCAACATAACTGGCCAATCCTGTTTACTGTCTTAAAAAATCGTTGTAAAAAGATCAAGCGTTCAGTTTTTGAAAAAAACTAATAATATAATATAGACAAATATTTATAAAGTAGATAACAATTCAGAAAAATACTACCAGGAATTATCCATTAGTTTTCAATTACTTATAAGTTATATTGTACAGGTTAGGCAAAACAAGTTTTTATATAGGTATACTTTTTGGTTTCAGGTATATTAAATATTTAAATTATACTTAATCTCGATAAACTAATAATATTTATTTTTTCAAGAATTAAGTTTTAAGATGATAAAAAAAGATTTCATTCTTAATTGAAATATAATAATTTAATGGTAACTACTGATGCCTACCTTTGATATACTTTTATATCACTTTCTTTTGCATACAAACTAACTGTCTGATTTCATTGAACTTATTCTATAGATTTTTATACATCTACCAAACAGTACCTATATGATCTATACTTCTTTAATATATTTTATTTTTTGTTATTTGATCTGTAGTTTTGCTATCCTACATACGAAATAATATGTAAAACTCCTAAACTATATTTTAAAAACAATATGATATTTATACATGTATAGGTTTCAAATTTCTTATTATAATCACAATTTAAAACATAGGTATATGCTTAAAAATGAACAAAAATATCCTTTACATACTAGAAAAAGTGAAATTTTCAGTTTCCGTGGAAACACATTTTGATATAAAAACCAAATGTTAAATAATTATTTTGAGAAGATGAGTAGGTAGGGCCATTTTTTTTTTATTATGTAAGTCCACATTATACATTTGAATATATTTTAAAAAGCAACTAGGTAGTTATACTTTTGGTAAATACATATTCTTAATTCATTTCTTATGATATTTAACATATATTATAAGAGTTGAGATCTTATAAATTATAATTTATTCAGTCTTAGATTTGGGCAAAATACTTGTTAAAAAAAATACCTATACCCACCTACTGAGAACACGATAAAATTGTTTTGTTCGAATAATCTTTAAACATTTTTATTTCGTTCAAATTGTATTAGATTAAATTACCAAAACTCTAATATGGGTTTTCAAGTGTCCAGTTTATATATATGCGTGGAATTCGATTAGATATACCTAAAAGTTTTGAAAATTAATAAGTTACTTTTTTTCATTGCTATAGCTTTTAATTAAATCATAAAATTGACTTATGTTTTTTGTTAATAACATTATGAAGTTCATTCTTTAAAAAAAAAACATCCTGTATTACAAAAAATAAATATTGACACTATAAAACGGATTAAATGTATTAAATGAGAATAAGATATGCTTCGTATAAAATAAGAATAACTTTAGTTTTATTTGGTAATATTATCCTTGTTTATTGTGTTTTAATTAATAAATATAACATATTATAATATGTGTATGGGACGAACTAAGTCACCACTTGACAGGCAAAGTTTAAGCGACATGGCGTGGATGCAATGCCAGTGTTGGGTGCGCTAACTTGTACAGTCGTACGGAATGTGTCTTACATAGCTAGGGTGTGGAAGAGCATCCCACGAAAATGACCACTCAGTTAAGTGGTGGCTATCGAGTTGTTGAACGGCAAGTGGTGGTCCTGAAAAGAATAGTTTGCATCGACAATGGTTTTTGGAGCTCGTTTTCTAGATGTTTTACAGTTGGCTGGTCTTAAGAAAGACAGTTTATAAGTGGTGAGTCATGATGGTAGTGACACGAAGCTCATGGCACCTCGTAGAACGTGTACCTAGTGTCTCGTAGTACTTTGTGAAAAGTGTCCTATCTGTTAGAAGGATGATCGATAAGGAGATGTGGGTGTCTCGTCATAGGATCGCCCATTCTCTAAGAGCTATGATCCACGTCATCGGGTTCATTACCGTGCATTAGTTGACTTACAGGTAGTCGAACTTTTGATTGTTTCTTATGACGAGCAAACGTTTACAGCTGTGCTTTATTTATATAATCGGTCGGCTGGTTTGGACGTTGACGAGTCACTGGGTTCTCTCCATTCCTATACAGCATAATATTTTGTAAATATTTTGGTGTTTGAGTAATGAATATTTGACTAATAATATTGTATAAATATTTTACTCTCATAAAATAATAAAATATTGCACAAAAATGTTGACTTAATATTTTTATAATGTTTCCTTGAAAATATTTTTTAAAAAAATATGATTTAAATGTTTTGTTAATGTTTTTTACAAAATATTTTTAAAAAGTGAACTTCTTGGTCAAAAAATATAAATATAATATTTCCTTATTATTTACACAACTTTTTCAAATATTTTGACAACTATATTGTTTTCTTGAAAATATTTGTACCATAGTTGGTAAATATTAAAATGCTGTGTGGGTTGTATACGTCAGTTGATTTGTCGTTATTTCTCTTCAGTTCTTTGGCTTTTTCAATATTTTATAAATAGTTGTTGTCAGGTCGATAATGGTTGTATAAATGAAGTATCATGCTTCGTTTTGTTATTAGTTATCTGTGCTGAAGTAAGTATGTATGTTAGGTGTGGTATATTAGATATTGTTAAAAAGATATAGATCAGAATCTTAATACTTTAGTTGCCATATAACGTCTAACAATTGATATTTATAGTTCTTGTAACAGATAAAGTTATTATATTTTTTTGTTAGAAAAAGTGTCAATTTTGACTTTTTCCTTGGAGATATAAAGTATTTTATGAATTCAAAATAGTGAAATTACTAACGAATCAGTCCCTTCCTGGAAGAGAGCTTAATAAATGTATCTGTATTAATTTAAATATTCAGATTGGAGTAACATAAAGAAAAGTACCTATTGAACGAATATAATATATTACATAATATATTATTTTGTATAGGTATATTTTTAGTTAGTAAGAAAAATTAGCTTTTTAAGTTCAACAGAAATTTTAGTAAGCATTATTCAAGATTTTTAGAATGTGATTTGAGAAAATTAGGTTTTTGTTTGTATAAACGATTGAGTTTTTTTTTTTTGTGAGGCTTCGTCAATTGTGGTCATTAGCCTGTGGAGAGGGTACTTTAGGGTACGTGTGTGTTTGCATTGGCAGAATTTTTAAGCGGATACGCGTAGATATCTGCCATGCCCGGTGGGGGATGACGGCTTCTCTCTCCGGAAACCATGACTGCCCAAAGAAAAATGCCGCCCGTGACTGAGTTCGCAACCGACGCCTTAGTCCGCTCAGCTACTCCGTCCCCCATTGGGTATTTTTATTTGATATTGTTTGACCAGTTAATTTCATTGTTATTTATTCTAATTTTGCAAATTTTATATACATATTATACATTTGTTTGAGAATAATTCTCAGTATTGTATTACTGACGTCTTGGTCGGGTTTAGAAACATGTATGGTTGATCCGCAATTGAGGTTTCTTGGCTGCTATATTTTAAAGTTGCTCAAGGCGTAAGATAAAATATTATCAGCGAATAAAGCAATTTCTATCTTTAGTGAAGTAACACATAATTGATATAAATAATTGCAATAAGGTATGGTGACAAACGAAAAACTTGAGACGATCCAGCTTAGATGTTCCTGATTAAGGATGTTATTGAGTTTAATTAAATAATAAATATTTTGTCAAATGTATGATTTATGATGATAATTATATTACAATGAGTCTATAATGTGTATCAACAGATCATCATGCCATGCTTTGTCAAAGTACAATGTGGGGCCTAAAATCTAACTTTTGGTTACAGAATTTTGGATTTGAGTATAACATTTTGAATTTATTTTACAGTAACTTGAAATTAAAGACTATTGACAGAGCGTTTAGAAGGAGATTGGTCTATGATGTGAAATTATTTTAGGATATTTTTAGGAATTAGGAATAATTATAATGTTTTCCCAAACTTAAGGGAGATATTCATTTCCAGCACATCTGTTAAAAATGTAGCAGAACCAACAGTTCTTCAAGACACAATTCGACGAACCACCTTGTCTGGAGCATTCAGATTGCATACTTCTCCCAGCCATAAAATTCCTTTTTACGATGAATGAAATTGTTACGTTGTTCAACATTTTTATTGACCAGTTCAAAGACCAGTTCGTCTACCAAATTGGTAGTGTTACGAATTTGAAATTGGTCGACTATTGTATTTGTGAATAATTTAACTTTGTTTTGTACCTCATACTGCATGATATTACATAAAGGTTTTTACCAAGATTGAAGAGTTTAGTCTGATGTTTGTGGATGCATTCGATTAAGCCTAGGTAGTTGGTCCATTTGCTGTCACAATAACCATTTAGGAGTTTATAACTTAGTATTATATGCAGGAAGTATCACAGTAAATGCACCCGTTTATAAACAATTTCCCTCGTTGTTGATGTCTGCTGGTCGTTGGTTGGGATTATTGGTTTCAATAACGTAATGTTGTTTTTTCTGCCAAATGCTGCGTGCAGTTTTCGTCGAGCAAGGCACAGCTCGTACGGTAATCGTTTTGTTCCATGGCGTTATCTGCAGCGGTGGCGAAGTGGCAGTAATTCCCTATGTAATAATGTTTCGTTTCTAACCGTATTAACATAGAAGCAGTGTTAATTGTATTAATTTGTTAATAGGGACATAAATATCATTAATATTCAATTATCATTAATTGAATACATAGCTTACGAGAAACTATATTATTGTTATTCGTTTACAATTCGTTATACATAAGTACTTAAAATTAAAATTTCTCATATTTATGTTTTCGTTGTTAATTTTATGAAAATAACGCTTTAGAACTTTTGTAAAAATAAAAACTTCTCGCTATTTTTATATTCTGACGATCATAGAGTGACTTAAATTGCTACATATGTAATATTTATGATCATGTTAAGATATTTTCTAATAATTATTAATAATTAATAACTTATTATTAAGTAACAAAATAAAACAAGATTTGCTTATTATATCCTATTATTTATCTAACCTTTGTAGAAGTTAACAACAGTTAAGAGTTAAACAAATATGAAAATGTATACAATTCAAAATTTAAATACCTTCTGACATCTTAATATTAAAATATTTTACTGAACCAAATTATTGCAGTCAAAATAATTAGGTAATTTTCGTGATTTTTCCATATTTTGTCAATTTTTAAACTTTAAATGCTAATAAAAAAAAACTGTGACTAAGGATTTTTAATATTTTTCAAATGTCATTGTAACAATATAGTAGGAGCCTTGTATTAAATTTTCAAGTATTTTTACTCAAGAAATAAAGTTTTATTGACATTCATAGAAAAAAAAACTAATTAAATTGGAAACTAAAATTGTCCGTAAACAGCTCAAAATAAATCAAAATATTTTGAAAATTGTATCATGTATAGAAAATGGAAATAAAAACAACCAGTGAAAATTGCATGTATCTACAGTCATTCGTTTTAAAGTTACACCAAAAACCAAAATCAATTTTCTCGAAAAAAGATTTTGCGTAAAAATTCCCGTTTTTCCTTAATTTTTCTTTTGTTTTTCACGGCGCTTTTGAAAACTATTGGAAAAATTTTACTTTTGACCCCCCCAAAGTACCAACTAGATTCACTTTTCTATCAGAAAAGATACTGTTGAAGAAAATCGAAGCACTTTTTCTGTCCTAAAAGGTGATGACAGACACAAAAATAAAATAATAAAAAAATAAAAAAATAAAAATAAAAAAAAACACACATCATTGTAAAATCAATACATTCATCGTTCCACTCAGAATCTAATAGTATAATAATTTCAAATAGTCATCCAAAATGTGAGTATAATTGAGGTTAGGTTAGGTTAATTGAGGTATGAGAAATATTAGAAAACTCATAATATAGCATAGATACATAGGTTATATACAAAACCGTAATACCTTTAAATATGATAAATAAAATTATTTTATTTTTGAACCTTAAAGTACCTTTTTAATTTAAAAATTCCTGTTCGGTTCCGGTACTTTATTATATTAAAATAAAGGTTTCGGTTCCGGTTCCGGTTCTTAATATTTTAAAGGTTCCGGTTCCAGAACCGCTTCTTTTAGGTTCAGTTCCAGTCCCTGAATGAATTTTTAACAATAGTTTATCCAAACTACCTACATAGGCAGTTAAACATTTTTTTTTTCTATAATATGGAAAAAGCGAAATATCTTTCACCCTTCTCATACACAAAAAAAGATTCAAAACAGCAAATCATTCTTGCGTGAGTGTACGCTTAAATACGCCAAAAACAATAATACAACTTTTTGAAATTACTTCGATCAGAATTCAGAATAATTTTTTAGAAAATCTGGATACAATAATATCTATAGAATTTAATAAAAACAAATTACTTACCAACTTACCAATACCTTCCCCCCTAACAATCTTAAGTACTCGTCATGTTGAGAAAGTCTTTTGTGTTTTTATTGAATTTAAGTCATCAACAGTTATAAAAGTTTTAGAAATTATTAACTATAATATTCTATATATGAATAAAGAGACTGTTAATGGAATATGATTGATTTTGACATAGTAAGTTTTGTAGAAAAAAAGTCAAGTCAACGCAAATTTTTTTATACCATTTGTTTTGTTCAAAATTATTTAAAACGATTTTAACACGTAAGTTAACGTAAAATAAAATTGGAATGGCGGCATTCAGTTAGGTATTTAGCTATGTGCAGCTGGCGTCTGACGAAAATAACTTTGAGTCGAAACGACGTAGATACTAACGTCCTAAAGTCAGTGATTAGTTGAATACAATAAATCTAATTTCAAGTCATAATTACTTTTTGTAGAAACTAGGTACCTCAAAGAATTATTGTAGTGGAGAGAGTAAAAATAAAATAAAATATACCAGTAGATAATAAATATTATCGATTTAAAATTATTATGATTATTAAATCAGTAGGTATGTGTATTTAATATGCATAATTATTTTATTAGTGCATATCGTAATACATAATTCATAATGCAAAAATACTAGTTTTACCAAAAATAAAAAAATATATAAGTAAATGTTGAAATAAAAAGAAGTAAACTCGTCTCATTACGATTATTTCGACTAAGGTCTGTGATGTGGTATAGTACTTACCTAATATTAAATTCGAAAACAATGTAAAAAGTTTGTATTAAAATAGGAAGTTGGTAGAACTCGAGTAACATTTCTTCAAAACGATACTTGCCTTTATTTCAGCAAAACATTTTTATTTCTGTGATTTTGCCATACCTACTCTTTAAAAATTCTGTTGAAAATATGATAAGTAAATTAGCCCAACAGAGGTTTCATAGAGCACAACTCCACTTAAAGCTATCTCCAACTATACCTCAAAATGTTTGAATTTTAGTGAATATTTGTATTTTTATCTCTATATAGGGTACTCATAAAACACTAAAATAATCAATATAATATGATACATTTTTTTTGGAAATATATTTTAAAATCCCAAAGAAATGTTTATAAAAATAATTGAAGTGTAGAATTTACAATTTATCAATATGAATAAAAACTATTTAAGGATCTGGTCTGAAAAAATTATATTATAGGTAGTATAATACTGCGTACAATGTACATAATATATTATTATAACTGTCAATGACCGGACCTTCAAATTTAAATCACTGAACTCGAAACTAACTTTTATATCATATCGGGAAAAGGGGTGATTTCATAAGATAATTTCCAAAAGAAATACTATTAACTCATCAACAAAATAATTCTAGACTTAATCAAATCTTCAAAACGTTTATTTTTAACATGATTAGCATTTTTATCAATAATAAGTTTATTTTACTTCATAAAAAATTTAATTTCAGGAAAAGCGTTGATGAGAAATGTCCATGCCAAGCATCCCATGCCCATTCCCGTGTATTATACCACTGCTGGTAATTTTTAGATTCTAAGTGGAGTGAGGGATCTAGTGGTATGATGTTTATTATTTTTTTTTTTTATCCTGTATACAAAATTTCTACCAGAAGGAGTGGTTTGATTTGAACATATAGTGCCTTATTTTATAGAAAATTCGATCAAAATGGTACTTTAGTCAGGTCATTTTTCGATTTTCTCAATAGTTATTTAATGCCACAGGAAAACCCACCAATAAATTACAAAAAAACCGATAAAAATGGGATTTTAATTTCTAACGCTTTGTTCATCACTATAGATACGAATAAAAATAAAAATAATAATTTAAGTTATTTTGTTGTAATTTATAATATTAATTCAACTTACTGGCTATAATAAAATATAACAACAATACAAAATATCCAGACTGACAAACCGTCACTGCTCAGAATTGTTTTTCGTATACAATGATATGGTATCATTGAATTCAAAATTAATACAATTCATTATACAGTGACCCACTGGTAATCTACTGTACAGCAGAGCGACATCTACTTACCCGCTTGTTTTCAATTTATAGTATAAACAAATTTAAAAATTAAAAATTATAAACTTTACGTCTTGTAGGCCATTGTCTATAATATTTTTATAGGTACCTACATACATTATTATATTTTCAATAATAATTTAATAATTAATTCAAAAATGCTAATTTAATATTAATTCGATTTCTATAGAATACCTACATGCATCAGTAGTTATAGTAGAGCTAACTTAACTGTTGAGTTACCTTGTCGTAAACGAAAATGTTAGACCACTGTTTTCCTATTCTTATATAATATAATTCATAAAATATAGTTTTATGTAAAATAATAATTATTAACCGTATAAATGCTATTTTAATTTAAAAACATTCTAAATTGAAATGGTTTCTTTTATCCAAGATGATGAGGTACATTTTCAGTAATAATCCATCACGCAATAATACTGTTTATCATTACTGTTTCAGGGCTATGAGAGATGCGCAATTAAAAAGAGACAAATTATTCAAAGAGAACAGAAAGAACGAATGCAAACGTCTAAGAGATTCTAATTGCACAACATTGATGCTCATTGTCGTTGTGACAGTTTTCTTAATGACAGAAATTCCATTGGCTGTAGTAACGGTAAGTAAATTTATTCAATGACTTTTAAGGTTCAAACATTTTTAATTATTTGTCAGATATATTTTATTGAAAATGAATGGTGATGTGATATATCAAAATATTAATTTCAAAATTTACAAAAAAAAAAATGTTTTATTGCCTTGATTTCACGCTTGAAATGGATGATAATTGATTATATTATGAAACCTTTCTTCCATTTCAGTAGTTCATGAAAGTAAAATAATTTCGTTAGAATAATATTAAGTAGGTAATAGTAATAATAATATTAATACACGGTAGAAAATATAAGATGACGTATCGAAATATTTGCTTAGGCACAAATATCATTTCAGTCTTAAACATAACTGATTTAAAATGTAATTTGTATGGGCTATTTTTGACAAAGAAAAAATAAAATTAATCTAAAAATATTCTTTAAAACTGTTTCTTTTTTATAATTTATTTCTTGACGAGAAGTGTTCAATTTAATAGTGTCAAGCTAAATAACTTTAAATTTTGATACGATATTCAAGATTGACTTTATTTGTAGAATAATGACTTGATAAACTTGAGTTGCATGGTCATAAAAAGATTGTTTACTGTTTGATGTAAATATGCAATATTTTAACTTAAAAATATAAGCTGAAATCGTGGCGTATGCTATTAAAAATCTAACATATTGTTCAATTTCCAATCAAATAGCAGGAAATAATCTACGTTGGCTACTGTTTCAATTGTATGAATAAAAAAGATAAAAACTGACATTGAGTCAGGCACTGCAGAGATTGTTGTTATTTTAAATTATAACAATGAAGATGAATAATTGCTTTCAAAAAACTTGATCCCCGAAAATGATAAACATCAGCTGCAAAAAAAAACTGATGCTCGCTTTTATTTCTTTAATTTTATCGCAACCTTTTTTTTATTATCTAAATAACAGCGGTGAAATAAAATAATTATGCTTATGTTTCGTTTTTAATCTACGGTGACGCTACTGCTTTAAATTTCTAACTGAATAAATCTTTTTTTCTTTAAAAATAGCAGTGATCAATAAAAAATGTAAAACCAATAATATCCTGCGATCATTTCATACTATTATCACGTCATCAACAGATTACATATACCCTAGGCCTTTATATTCTGTAGAATTGTAATTTTTTGGTGTCAAAAGACTATTGTCATCCCTCTTGCTGCAGGTTGAACTATAAACATTTCCTAGACGTTTGTCTTCACATTTTAGTGGGTCACGTTAGGTTCCGTTAAAATAGAAATTCGTCTATTTGAATTGTTATATCACTCAAATACTGTATACACGTTTATCAGCATCAATCGCAGACAGCTATAGTTTACAGTCAATCAATAATTTATTGTTGGTCCTCATATTAATACATTATATAATATACATATATACATTATACCTATATGTTCTAAACATACGAACAATTTCAAAATAGTTACCTACTTTAAATTTGTTTCCCACAATCTTTCATTAAATTATGGCTTACAATTTTACATCTATATAAATTTGCATGGGTATCTACATATATAAGTACATATTATTATACAATAATTGTCAATTCTCCAAAAAATTATAACAATTTTTGAAATAATCTTTTAAAAAAAATGTTTATTAATAATAGTACTATTCCTGCGTCATTAAATTACCAATTTTTTCTTTATATTATAACACATTAGTTTCAAAAATCGACTAAGCTAACCTCAATTAATTCAAACGCTATAAAACTTAATCCCTTTGGCCGTTATCATCTTTATAGTACAATTATAATCATGTAAAAATAAAAATGAATAAATTACGTTTATTTTAATTTCCTGCTAACTGTAATTAAATAAAATTGTGTTCTACTTGTATTACCACACATTTCATCACCAGTCTAGTTTGTAGGTCAATTAATATTAGTGAGATCCATTTTATATTCTGATCGGGGTGATTGGTTTTACAATGATGTGTGTGAATATTTTATTTGGATCTGTTTTGGAACAGTAAAAATGCTATTCAACTTCCATGGTAGTTTCTGATTACAAAATTAGTTTCAAAATAATCGAAAAACAGACAAAAAATTAATATTTCCACAAAACCAGTTTTCGAATAAGAATGTAAGCGCATTAAGAGGATATCAGCGCACTATTCGTTTTCTCTCTCTGGCTCACGCGCAACATAGGCAAAACGTATTTACGCAAAATCATTTTTCCTACGCGTTTAAGTAATCTTAGAGTAGTCATCTATTACAAAAAAGATAGAGAATAATATTTTGAGGGAATGACATATCGATTTTATATTTTATTAATATTTGACTTTGTATTCGACTTTCAAAATGAATAAAAAAATGTTGTAAATTTAAATGATGTTTAAATTGTTTTGAGACAATATTTAGACAAATCGATATGTCATTCCCTCAAAAGTATTATTCTCTATTTTTTTTATATTTTTTTTTTATGGGTGAATTAACTCAAAGATTACTTAAACACATAGAAAAAATGATTTTGCGTAAATGCCTTTTGTCTATGTTGCGTATGAGCCAGAGAGAGAAAACAAAAAGTGCGCTGACAGCCTCTTAACTTAATTAAGTTCAAATTTAAAAAACTCATGAATGTTAGCAAATTGTTTTGCTGTTAAAATTGATCAAATTTTCAATTTTAAAATCTAAAGATTGGAAATTTAAGACAAGGGTCATACTAGGTTGCCCTTACAAAAATCAAAAATATATAAATGCAACATTTTATTTATAGACTTTCGAAATTTGCTGTTCTATGATATATTGGTTATTAATTATATAAAAAATAACTATCTTACATATTTTATTAAGTTAATTGGCTTCAATTCTAAAAACATTAATCGTAGGGGCTTGTAACTTTTCGGCTTTACGTATATTATTATTTTATGTACACAATTATATTTTCAAAATATTTAGACTAATTTCTTACTATTAACACCATGCTACTCTAAGTCAGTATTCACTTGAGTTAACATCAAAAATAGTATGTTTGATATTTTTGGCATAAATTAGTTCTACCAATATTATTAGGAATAGAATATTTAAAATAAATTGCTAATAGTGGTATAAATAAATCATAAAATATAAAATTATATCCTTAGAAATGGAGGGCTGACACGCCATCTCCACTCACGATCGTTTTTCGTGTGCAATGATATATCATTGAATTTAAATTTAACACATCCATTATAGTTACCTACTCAAAAACGAGGTACACTCAAAACCTACTATACAACAGAGTGACTTTTTTTTTATTTATTGTGCCACAAACACGTTTACACAATAAATTTTGATATTCAATTCGGTTCTAAATAACGTACAATAATAATATAACACCTACTTGGGTCCCGATGAGCGAAACGATACAAACGTCCAGCAGTGTATCATATTTTGTATGCGGTCCGATTGTTTAGTAGTAACAAATGTTTTTTCTTTTATTCTCTTAAAAGTCAAAATATATGTAAAATGCGGTAGTTAAAATTGTTATATCCAAAATAAATATGCGTTAAAAAAAATATGCCATTATGTCTACCAAAACTATCACGAGAAATATAATATAGGAACGCTAAATCAAAGTATTTTTATTCAGAGAAAACGTTTTTGTTTGAAATTAAAATAAATCTAAGTAATGACTTAATGTCAAATATTAGTTGTACATTATATCGTATCGAAAGCTACGATTTCTATGCATTAGAATATTTTTTTCTTAAATCCTATACCTCATTGATTGTGAGTTATATGTTATTCACAATTTAGCTGACGCTAAATTGAAGAAGTAGGACAAATGTTTTCTATTTTTTTGCGTATTTGAATTAAAAAGCATATAAATGCATATTCAGAGTTTTTGAGAACTCATGTTCAGTTATATTATATCAAGTAAAATATAAGATATTATCAAAATAGACTTGTAAACTTTGGTTATTCATAGATTGATTAATGATCGTTAATGGATACGATGAGTGTTCCACATTCAGGAAGATATAAAAATTGTATGAGTAACATTTAGACATTTAGTGTAGCATTAAAATAAATGATTTAAAGAATGCCCAAAGTTCAAATTAAAAGGGCTAAATTCAGTCAATTTATTGAATGAGTCCAAGAATTTTCAAGTTAAGTTTTCAAAAATTATGGTAAAATACTATAATATTGTATTCCCTGTTTGTAATCAGTTTGTATATTATAAAAACTACTTATTTAATACATACATTTTTTAGAATATATAATATTTTTCTAATTGCACTTTTTTTTAATATTGTTAAAAATAAAATACATATTTCATAACTTTTTAGTTATTTATATATAAGCTCTAATTACCTCTTTACATTGAATGTAGGTACTAACTTATGCTATTATATGCCACATTTTTATTTTATTTATCAATTTTTTTAATATTATTTAGTGCACTTAATTATGCAAGGATTATTGTTATTATTGTTAGTTACAATTGTTGACTTTTGTACAGAAAACACTAGTTAGTATAATGCTTAATATTATTTTCCTTATACAAGTAATACAAATGTCTAGTATAAATAATATATTGATCTCTATTTTCATTGGCTTGTTGGTAATATAATACATATTGGCTATGTACCTACCTATATTCCTTTTTGGAAGTTAGTAGTTACAAATATAGTTTACTCGTCACTGAAATACATAAATAATCCATTAGCCGTCATCCATTAGCCGAAGAATATAGGGCTATATTCTTACAAAAATATATAATGTGGTACAATAGTTTTGATACAATGACATTGATTTATAATTTTTTATTTACTAATATTGAAATTCAATATCATAAAGTTATCCTACCAAAAATACAAATAAGTTCTTAGAAATTAAATCAAAATACATAAGATTTACAGCTACATTATACGTAACTTAACAACTAATTACTTTGAGATAAACAACAAGGTAATGTTTGGTTAATTTTTTTTTTAAAAATAAGAAATTAGTCTTGTAAATACTTATAGAGAATAAACCGATATCGATTATTGCCATGGAAATAATAATTTTTTATTTTTAGAAATGTTTTTCATGTAAAACATTTTGGTTTTACATTTCTTTTTACACTATTTTTCAATCTTGAAATAATGATTTTATATTTAACATTTAATCTTTATTATTTATATAAACTATCTTATGTTATCTATATGTTATCGTTTGTATCAGATTTATTTTTAATTTAAACTCGACACTGATCACAATACAATACCTTCAAAAAAGTTTCCTAGTTAAAAGTTTATTAAATTGATAGCTTATTAATTTTCAAAATAAACTTTTATATTATTTACATTTGAGATATTATTTAATATTTATAAAATCGTATATTTATTTTACAAGCCCGGATTAAGGGGGGTCCAGAAGGGGGCTTGCCCCCCGGGGCTAGATAGTTGACATTTATTTAGGGGCCTCGGATTGGTCCATTATTTTTTTCATTATAGGCTATACACTACATAAATCACCTAAGAAAAATCAATGATCATTTAGCGAGAAAAAATCTCTTAAATTATAATTTATAAATAAAGTAATACATTATTCATAATTTATTGCTATGTTCCTAACACCTATATGTATATATTATAAACAAATAAAAATCGAAATTTTCGTATGCCTATAAATAGCTCAAAAGGAGGCAATATAATGTTATTAAAATTTTTTTGGTGTACCTATTCAGAATTATGTTAATATAAAATTCAGTGAAAATTTCATGGATCTACGGTCTTTTTTATTTTTAAAATTCAAAATTGATTCAGTTTTTCCTTAATTTTTAGATTCTGAGTGGAACGATGAATGTGTTGATCTTACAATGATATGCATAACAATGTATGTTTTTTTTTTAATTTTTTTTAAATTTTTTTTTGTGGCTGTCAATTTTTACAATATTGGATATTCACTCGATTTTTCATGAAGTGATTTTCTTATTTTGTTGTAATTCAAAAACGAATAACTCTACAGATATTTTTTAGATACATAAAAATTTCATTGAATATTTCTTTTATCAATTCTTATACTTGATACAATTTTCAAAAGATTTTAACTCTTTTTGAGCTGTTTACGGACATTGTAAGTTTTCAATTTTTTTAGTTTTTTTTTCTATAAATATAAATAAAGTTTTATCTATTGGGCCAAAAAGTGTAAAAAATTAATACAAGGCTCCTGATACATTGTTACAATAGCAGTTGAAAAATATTAAAAATACTTAGGCACAATTATTTTTTATAAGCATTTGAAGTTGAAATTTTGACAAAATTTATCAAATTTAAAATTGAATAATTATTTTGTAGTTAAAATTTTATGAAATGTTCAACTTTTATATCTAAGAATTTAAAATTTAAAACAATACTTCACGTAAGTAGTTAATTCTGTTACCAAAAAATCTAAAAATACATAAGCACAGTTTATTTGTATAGTCATTTTAAGTTCAAATTTGGACGAAATAACATATTAAAAAACCTGGAATAACTATTTTAGTTATTTTGTTGTGATTGTATAATATTATTCGTGGGTACTTGAAACTTCTAAAGTATACTATTATATATCTATGATATCACGATTGCTTTTTGATGTATAACGCATCATAAGTACCTAATGGATTTTGTGATATGATTAATTTGGAATTTACTATAGGTACCAATTATAGATCAATTTTTTTTTTAACACCATAGATAAAAGTATATAATATGGCTTATACCTAGACTGACATACCGTCTCCGCTCAGAATCGTATTTCTTATACAATGATATTATATCATTGAATTCAAATGTAATACCATCTATTATACAGTGACCCACTGGTAACCTACTGTACAGCAGAGCGACATCCACTTGCCCTTCTTCTTTTTATTTTTTTCCCCACGATTATGAAAATTAATGGAAATTTTGTATTGTTAACCTCATCAAATATCCACTAGATGATTCACTTTTCTACCAGAAAAGATCCCGGTTTAGAATATCGAAATATGTTTACGGCCGTGAAAGTTAATGATAGACACAAAAAAAAAACACATCATTGTAAAATCAATACATTCATAATTTTTATTTTTTAATTCAAACATATTTTTAATCTAACTTAAGACATTTTGAGCAATTTATTTAAGTATTTGGTTTTAAAAACGTGTTTTTGCTAGCCATCAGCATGTTCTTAAATGAAAAATGCATAAAAAAATGACCTACTTCAGTGAATTTTTTCCAAAATGTGTTACTACAGAATTCATATAATTTTTGAATTCCCTGCCATTTTTAAGTATGGAACATATTATGTATAACTCAATTTTGATAAAATTGGCAATAGCACGTTTAGAAACCAAAACCTTTTATTACCTACTTACAATGTATCAATAGCTCATAGTTCATATAATATATGCTATCAGAATAATAATAAAAAAAAACAACGATTAATTCATAATATATTCGTTGAAATGTGTAATTTTTGTAATTTTCATCGATTTACAATCTATTGATCTAATAATTCAACCAAAAACAATTTTAGATATTTATCTGCAGATATCTCACCAAAGAGAATTGGCTATAAAATAAACTTTTGTATAAAGATACCTAGATGTAATAAAAAATAAGATACGCCATGTACAAATTTATAATATTATATGATTTTAAATTAATATTTTTATTGATTTTGACGCTTTCTTAGAAATTATTTACTTGGGCACATTTAAGACATCCTAACACAATAATACTATTTTTAAAAGTATTGACAGAGGGGGCGCCCCAATCACACTCCGTTGTGAAAAACAATTTCGGGCTAAAATGATTATCAACTCTTGAAAAGTTATAACTCGATATTTCTACAGACAAAAATTGTAAACTTTTAAAATAGTTAGTGTTTTGATTTAATAATATCCCACTGATATAAAAACTTATTTTTTGATGATCTTAATCTTGTGCTAATACAAAGCACTTTTAAATTGAATTCTAGTTCAGTTATTACATTCTTCGAAAACTACAAATGTGTAATACACATGAATTCAATTAATATAATATTATCAACTAAAAACTGAGTGAAAATAAACTTTAATTAAATTAATTGTTAGGTACTATTGTCTATTCATATTTTATTACGACTATAATATGTAAGGAAAAAGGTACCTATTTAAATCATTAACTATTTTATTTTTATATTGTTATTTTGTTACTTTTCTGCATTTTATTTGCTCAGATTTAAAGGAAAAAATATTATAATATTATTATAAACATTATTATGACGTATAAGTGTGAGGTGTGACTTCGTAGGTGCAACGAAATTTTTTTAATTTATTGCATACTTACTTTGAAATGTATTTTATTAATCTCTAAATATAATATTGTACGTGTATCCTTATTTGTAATATCCTTTATCCTTATATATTATAAGTACTGGATAATTTTATTACAGACCACGCTTTACACATTGCATTTGTATTTGTTTATTTTATTGATAAAGACTCAGGTCTCGTTCAGTCGTTCGTGTGGTGTATTAAACGCTGACAAAAATGATAATACCGACATCGAGTGAGAATAGTCACAATAAATACTAAAGACTTCCTGAACTGTTGGTTATCAAGTATATAATATCTACACCGTATAATTAGGTATTTAGGTATATGTGTGGTATTTGAGATTTTTATTAGCTTACGTAATGCGTGGATTCTAATTTAAAGGTACTGAGGAAATAATATTGTATAGACAATTAACTATTAAAATACTATCAATATAACTTAGACTGTACTCTACATATAACATGTAGGTAACTATGTAAACTGACTGAAGTTACAAAAAAAAAAAAATATTACACCATCCCTTAACTTTTACTGTAAACATTTCCCGTTATAATCATTATGTAAATAAAATTTTTGTTCAGTCTATAAAAACTTATCGAGTGAAAATAAAATAAAACTAAACATATTATGATTTCTTCAAAGTATTTTTCGTCTTTGTAATCGAATACTTTCCGGTTTGTTATTAGCACAACTGAAAATATTACTTTCTTCCGGTAAACGTCAGTTATAATACTGAATGTTTATCTATGCATATTCTATCTTTCTTTAAATATAATAATATCAAAAATGATATTTTCAGTACATTATACAAAAACTTTTTAAATTGAATTTAAGTGTCTTTTGAAAAGACTTGATTCAAACTAGAAAATGTTTTTGAAATAAAAATTATAATAATAACAATAACCGGATATGATGAAAATAATGCTTGTTGAGCATTTTGCTTTGCTCAACACGGCGTGAGAAATTTTGGTGGTTGTAATATGTGTAAATAATACAAAACTATGTGTATTTGGAATCAATAAAACAATGATGCCATTCTTTATAGATAATATTAAAGGACTATCATTGGATCCGTTATCCTTATACTTAAAGGTCTTAGTTGCAGTAAAATTATACTTACAACCACTAATATTTTTTTGAAAACAAAAACAGTAAACAATACTAAATTATGCCTTAGCACCCCGCCAAATAATATTTGTCTAAAATAAAAGTCTCGCTAGTCGTTACTCTAATTATTTTCATGCAAATTTACTTTCATTCTTCCATTAAGCTTTAGTCTACCTACAAGTAGGTACTTACCAGTACATGTCTGTAAAATACTCCGTAAGTGTATTTTTTACTGATTTTACATGAATCGTATTTATAAAATGTATACTTATACTGAGAATTCAATCATGATTCATATTTGTATTCGTAAATTTTTTTTTATTTGAAAACATAATATAATATACAATAGATACACAGTTTTTTAAAATATTTTACTAATGTAAAACTATTTATTTGGAAACTAACAATAATATAACTGACAAAAATCCTATGGATTCAATGACGATCAATAATCTATTCTGAATATGTATAGCTGAAACTGCAATCTAATTTTTGCACCAGTAGAATTGGTTTGACTAAATAAATAGGTACAATATGCAAATGATCTGGTGACGAGTATTTAATATTTTATTTACAGCACACTTACAATAGTTTGCATTTTCACGGCTGTTAAAAATGCGTTTCCTTTTCGCCTATCTGCCTAAATATCCAATGCGTATCGCTCCGTTTAAATTCAAATTACAATAATAATAATATTATGACGATACCACACATACCTGGTATCATGACTACAGTACCGTTTAATCTTGTGTTCTGCAGGTGTTGCACATAATATCAAGCAGTATCAAAGAAATACTCGACTATTCGGTGGCCAATCTGTTGGTGTTGTTCACCAATTTCTTCATCATCGTCAGCTACCCGATCAACTTCGCCATTTACTGTGGCATGTCCAGGCAGTTCCGGGAAACGTTCAAAGAGCTGTTCATCAGAGGCTCGGTGCAGATAAACCGTAAACACGGGGCCGGCGGCAGCTCCCGTTACTCGTTAGTCAACGGACCCAGGACATGTACCAACGAATCGCTTTTGTAAATTCATTACGACCGCTTATAATATTATTAATAATATTATTGTACATGCGCACGATCAAATTTTAAACCCACCCGTCTGACAAATGGGTACTCATAACGTACCCATTGCGATTTAAGTAACCAGCCGATATGGGTAGTACCTATCCCTATAACAAAAAAAAAAAAAAGCATACAATATTATTTACTTACAGTTGTACATATTAATATAATAAATTATACATATTATACCTATTATACCGTTTTGGTGGAAGGAAAGGGGGAAGGGATAAGAGTAATTTTTACGCACAGTTCATACTACCTATATATTATAATTTATAATATATTATAACATAATAATAAAAGTTTTCAAAATCAAAAAACAATACAAGCGATATTTCTCAAATCACAATTTTCGGACGTTCAAAAGTCCCATTCACAGCAATATTATACATCAAAATCAATTAATGTTGATACCGTTTAAATAACCTAAATTATAATATAAAGTGCATATAATTTTATTTCAATCTTTGTAATATTGTACCTCTATTTCATTTCGTACTGGAGTTCTGTCCCGAACTAAATCAATTGATTCCAAACATGTATAGACATACCTACCTACCTTTTAATAATAAATTAATTTTAAATTTGAATTAATTAATTCATTCTTTAATTGAGTACTTATGTAATCAATTTAATTTTTAAGCTGATAATGCGATGACTACGTTTATTTTGTTTTTTTTTCATTTTATCTCTATAGCAGCGTGTTGATTTAAATTGTATATCACAATATTAAATAAATTAAAAATAATCAAACACCGTGAGAAATTGTTGATTATTATTTTTTTCCTGGTAAGATAAATTGCTGTACAGACCCCTTTTCATATAATTTTTTTTTTTTTAATTATCTCTATGGGATATTAACAATTGGCACAATGTAAGTTATTTGTCATTCGATTTTTTTTTTTTTTTTTGTTGTTGTTGTTCGAAGCGAGAACAGATGAAGGGATTATTACGTGCAATTAATTTTCCTTAAAGCAATCAATTTATGTCAAACAACATTATTTATTTATTATTACTTTTTTTCCTTTTTTTTTTGTTACTTCATATAGATTTCTAGTTGCATTACGTAGATACCTATCTACCTATCTCACAATATGTTTACTGAGAAAAATCGTAAACCGTTTTAAATCAATTACAATTATATTTGATTTTGTAATCTTAAAGTTAATCAAATTTACTAAGTATGTTGTACACATTTAAATTTACTTTTAATTAATGCTGTTTGTTTAAGAAAATGTTCAGCCATCAAAGGATTAACCGTTTCGAACCTTTCAGCAACATGATTGAACAATATATTATTGATGAAATTTCTGAGAAACTGTAATATTTTGGGGGTAAATAAAATCGAGATTTTTATTTATTCAGAGAAAAGTATTAATCTGGAAAATGAGGTTGGTAAATAGTATATTGTAATATAGTATATATTGTAATGGCTACGGCCACAGTAGTATCAAATTAAATCAACCATTGCACACAGTCCTATGCACAAATATATTATTATCTTATTATAGTGTTATAGCTTTTCATATTTCTGTGGGCAAATTGTACTTATTGTTTACTTTAAAAAAAAACTGTATTTCCTATAATGGTGTACAGGATAATAATATGATGTTCATCTTGGAACCGTTCTATTATTACGCAACTATCAATATTTCAAAAACCAAATATTGGTCTATACAATAGTATACATTTTAAATTTGTTCAACTTCTGATAAAATTAGGTATTTGTGATTTGTTTATATAAACGTACCATTTCATTTAAACTGCTCACTAACCAATAATTACCACGTGGTATCTTGAAGGTAACAACCATAACAAAAATAATAAGAATAAAATAATACAGATGGATGCAAACTCTAATAACAAGCATTATACTAAATACGCGAGTACCTACTGATATTTTTGTACTGTCCGTTAGTCGTGTACCTTCCTACGCAGGAACCTACATTATTAATTTTACAACCACAGCTTTATATAAAACCTATATGGTTGTGTAACGAAAGGAGAAAAAGTGGGTCTTGAATGTTCTCCACCAAATGCCTAAGATTACAGAGCGCTTTCAGCGGATTTATATTAAACTAACCAAATGGAAAAATATTATATATTATATATATTATTAAAATTAAATTGTAAGTTTTTATAAGCAAACTGATCGATGGCGCTGCAGAACTTAGGTAAAATCAGGTAAAATCTGCTGATATTGGGAGAACATTTGTGGGACATAAACGTCCTGTAAAATGTAATAAGTACACCGTACTGCAACCATAGGTACTATCTAAAGCCGTGCTTAGTGCTTACAACTAATAACAGTGTGAAAATAAAATATATTAGTTTACTTCTCAATCAGTTAATTCAACTTTGAAGCCAAAAAGGGTATAAATTACAATATATTTACATACTCAATAATGTATTGCTGAAATGTTACTCCACTATAGAAGATTAAGCGTTTTAAAAATTATAACGTTACCTAATTAAATATTAAAATGTGTAGAAATATTTATTTAGAAATAATATCACTGATATAGAATTAAAAAATAAACTAAAAAACAATAAATTAATCGTTATATCATAATATAGATTTGTTGTTTGAAATTAGATATAACACTACGATTATTTATTTAAAATGTCAAATATAGCTAAACATTGGATTAGGTTCATATTAACTTGGTACTATAATTTACTATATTATTCATGTTTTTAAAACTATAAATATAATATAAACACGTTAAATAATTATGTACCAACACAATTTTTTAATTGATGAAATGTAGTTTAATATTGTAAATAGATATATAAATATTTAAATTGTATTGACATTAATCACATTTATCTAAAGAACAAAATAAAAATTAATGTATTCCTAATAAATAATTAACAAAGTATTTTAAAATTTAACTAAATTAAATAAATCATCAGATATGTGTACTGTATGTATGTAACCCAAACTGGTTAAATTATGTAATATTTTTTACTACTAATTCAAAAGAATTTTCTTCTAAACTTCAATTCATACTGTTTTTTTATTATTTTAGCTTTTATCGAAGTTGTTTTTGTCTAAAAAATGTTAGAACTAAAGAACTATCATTATTACAGCATATAAGAACATATCTTCAACTTTTTGTAATATACCATAAAAATATTTTATTTTTACTGGAGTAGACCATCTCTCGATAAAAATTCATTCCTAAAAGTTTTTTAAAGCTTAACAATTTTAATTCAAATATCATCACCACAGTCAAAGACACATTTTTAGAAGTAGAAAATTCAAAGATCATATTTTTAGTATAAAAACTTACAAATACAGTTTACACTTACATACTACATTCAACTCTACGTGACTACGTCCATATTATAAATACTTTAAAGAAATGTAAAAATATGATAGTATTATGTATGTTTGAATAGTTTAGTAAAATAAATGTATATAAAAAATATCAATCATAATATTATGTTAACTGATTTTCTATAAACGAATGGGTATTATGATTAACACATGTTTAGTCGTTTGAAATGGTAATTAACATAACTTTGTTTAACGAATTGGGTTTAAAAATTATATACATAAATAAACATGTTATATTACAATATATAAACACTATATATAGTAAGAAATTATATCCTACCATAAAAAAAATTCAATAAAATGTAAACATTTTCATTTTATACCTTCGTTATGAGGAACTATAAATTGAACAAGTTTAATGTTTAAGTATAGTATTATAATAATGTTAACAATTAATAATAATATTACGGTAACAAGTTTATTAATATTATAAAAAATCGTTGTTAAATATTTAAAGTTAATTATTAAAAATATTTGTTGACGTAATTATAGTAGGTATAATGCTTAATGCAGTCGATATCTATCAAATGCATAGGTATTTCATTGTATTGTTATAATATTACATTTAAAATTACATTATTAGAATTAAATTGCATGACTAATAAATAAAAGTTTTCCTGTTAAAATTAATATATACATTTTCCTTACAAAAATACAAATTTAAAATAATAAACAATCCATGTTTGAAATCATAATGATAACCTATATTGTATTAGATGTACATTTCTAATAAAAGAAAACGTAGGTATTAAAAATGACATTGTTAAATATAAATGTTTTACTTTTTTAACACAGTTAATTTTTGAAAATTATTGTAGGTAGGTATCAATATTTATTTCATTCAATTTTGAAGCATCCCCTTGATGACATTACAACAAAAAGACTGTCACTAACTCAGTACACTTAAATTTTAAAATGTTGAGAATTTAATCGTGTAGCCTTTGTGTCGAGTTATGTAGGTAAACAATGTATTCATATAACCGTGTGATTCCGCACAACAGTTTAACAATACTATACCTGTGTCTGGTCAAAGTAGTTTGATATGAATAAAAGACGCCTATCACATAATATACATTATACATTTTCTATATTAAACACAACATTTTTTTATGCACATGAATTATTCAACATGGCAAAACTACGGGTTTTAATAATTATTCAGTGGTGCAAAAAGTGGGCTCGGAGAATTTACATAACGCGCAAGACGCGTGTAATGAAATTTTCTCTGGACAACCGTACCAGGAGGGACATATTTTTTGTTGAAATGTTTTTGAAATTACTCAAACCACGTGACAGTTTTGTAAGTCTACTTTTCAACTTTTGAAGCGCGCGTGATAATTAACAACTTTTAGAGATCAATCTTAAGACAAATTAAATTTCAGTAGATGATGAGTATTATAGGTATGTAACGTATTTTGAGTCATTAATATTGTATCAAAATATATTTTTCAGTCCGTCATTTCATTAAAACAACTAAGTTGTAGGTACATACAATTTAATTGACACGTGATCAATCTGTATAGCCGGATACTAACTATAGTGGGTCGAGCATTTTGACGAAACATCGCACTTATATTACAATAATTCAAACCTAGACGGACAGGTCTATTTTTTGTTGATACATTTTGCTAAACACTTAATACAGATATTTTTTTAAATACGATTTGTTTAAAATTTGCGTTATGTCAGTTACAGACATGTATTATTTTATGACACTACAAATGAACAATTCTACGGAACAATTTTAGAATTTAATGGTGTATATTATGATCGATGACTATACTCTTACATAGATTATGATGTATTGTCTACATACGTCAACCCACATTTGGAATCTCATTTTGGGAGACATAATGTTCTCTTAGAAAATTACAAGCTGACCCATAAAGGTTCATTGTAATATAATATGTCTCTATTCGTTTACTTTAAAACTTTAAATTAAATTTTAGAAGGTGCTTTATGATGATAAAACGTTTTAGAACGCAATAAAACAGTGAGCTCCGAACTTCAGCCAATCGACAGTATGCGCATGGGTGACCCATACGGCCATACTTCCGTAGAATTAAAACCATAACGATTCAATTAGAAATGGAAATGAATAATAAGACGTGTATTTTATGTTGTTGTAGAAATAATGTTACGAAATAAATCTTCTCATAGAGGCAGACATCTGAAATGGTTTCAATCGTTTACCACGTTATTACATGCCTATTGTTTGTGTCGACATTTTAATACAATAGTATTTTTGTTTCACCAGCTCTTTGGAAACGTCCCTCGGGTAAGCCCTTACCCCAATCCCAACCTAAGACCTTACTGTCATACAAGAATAATTTGTTCACATTAGTAATTCTGCGTCATATAATAAAAGGTCGAGCATTTAGTAAAATTAGTTTTAAATGTTTTTGAGTGTGTTCCAAAGGTTTCCGTGTTAACTGTTTGAACCAAATATTTCGTACATTTTCTTTGGTAGAATTCACAATATTAATGAAATATTGTGAATTATAACATAATATTCAGAATCATATATATTAGATACCTATTATACCTAACTATACTAAATGACTAAAGATGAGTTTACCTGAGGTTAAAAACATCTTTAAAAAAAAATCATTTATTTACCTACGATATGATAATTGTCGGTAATCAACTTAATTTGAATCACCGTTTCAACTGTGACATAATTACATTTTTTGATTTAAAAAAATTATATGTTTAACACTTGGCATTTTCATACATTATATTAAATTCAAGTTAGGTCTATACTGTGCCACTGTATTTTAAACTTTGCACCGAGGTGAACCTACCCTAACCTACTACAGCTACTATACCTAAAACTGAATACATAAATAAAACCAATCCATTAATGAACATGATTTGATTTTTATATCAACGTTATTTAGCTACATATTTAATAATTTTAAGGCACTTTATTCATTCTGTTCGTTTGAGTGGCAATTATTATAATACATATTGATTAATTTATAATAATTTCTCAACGTTTGATACGCTAATAATATTACCTTATAGTATCAAAGTGTACAGTTGGGTCATTTTATAATAGTATTAAAGTGGCATTACATTTCTAAAAATAATAAATTAATAACATCATTGAGAAAATTAATTTAATAAATCGAATATCTTTTGATATAAGTTTAACTTAATTTTCAAAGAGGAATTTAGACCTAATTGACGCTAATGAACCCAAAAACTTCAACCACACCTCTCCTAGATGCGCCTCTCATAGTTGCACAAAATAATGGTGATCGGCGATCGCTGCAGAGATCAACAACTATGAAAATGAGTAGATAATATAGCCTCATATTAATTATTAATTATAATATTATACTATTAAGTTACTGTCAAATTGAACTCGTAATAAATAATATGCCTTTCATAAACAGAAAACGTATAATTTAGTAGCGTATGGTATTTTAAAATTTTTTAAAAGTGTTGAGTACCTACCTACATACTTTTTATTATACATGATATAGTTTACCTCATAGATAAAAAATGTATAAAATATACATTTTCTATCTCATTTTTATTTCGTAAAACGTATTATAAGTTATAATTTATTATGTTACATATTAGGTAGTGTACCTACGTAGGTATTTAAATTTACCTTTATGATTTTAAGTCAAACCACTTTTAATGTTTAAGTCATAAATTAGCATGAAAATTATGTTATTTTAAATGTAAGTAACATAATATTATTTAGTTATTATTTAGTTCCCCATTCAAAATTCAAATCTAGGAACTTATTTTCTGTGAACAGAAAATTAATTTATATATTAGAATATAATAGGTATTTATAACTCAAAGTTTAGTTTAATTTTAAAATTTGGAAAATTGTATTAAGTACATGATCATTAATATTAACATGGTGAAGTGTAATGCATTTTTCAAATAAAACTTATTTACTCATGGCATTTTTAATTAATTAATCAAATTTATTTATTATTAATTTATTGGTGTAAAAATATATAATATAAACTATCGAATATAAATATCATACTATCTAATATTGTAAAGAAAATAATTAATTTTTACTACCTGTAATCAATTATATAGGTAGCCTAATTGTCAAAATGTCATTTCTATACTTACACTCAGATTCTAGAAATGCCCGCACCCGAATCGTGTTTTTTTTTCATAATTTAAGTATAAAAATGACATAATATTTTCTTTTGAAATACACAGAGACAGAGTTTTAATCATATAATATTGTATTTAATGGTTCCTATAACCTACTACCTACGTACTTAGGTACATACTTAGCAATGACATTAAAAAAAAAAATTTACATCACACTTTTTCAATTAATATACCATTTCTGTATTTGTAATTCCGAATTGCAGATTATAACAATTTTATGTTGCAGGAATTTTAATAATGTGTGTTTGTGGTTTTTATCTGATTAGATGTTTTATTCTGCTTAATGTTTAGAAAAATAAAATATGTAAATATTATAATTCAATGACGATACCCGCGCAATTGTCATGTAATAAATGGACTTTTTTTTTAAATAAGGATTATCATCCATTGAAAATGATTGTAATTTGTAAGATACTAAATATTAATCCATTTTTTTTCATAAAACAAGTTTTAAAAAAATGTATTTCTTAAACTTGAAAATTTTTTATGTAAGTAGTTTCATTCAGTAGTTTTCTATAAAATATATTTGTGTTTAGCTTTATCTAGTTTAACATTACAATATTGAATGTATTTTTTTTTTTTACAATACAATATAATATTATAATATGTATTTTAGACTATGTTGAATTTAAATTATTATAGAAATAATTATTGTTATTGACTAAAAAATATTTGTATCTTGATGTACATAAATCGAAAAAAAAATTTTTTTGAATTTATATTAAGAAAAATACATGACTCACCTTGAATATTTAAACTCACGTATTTATTAATTATATCCGTATGAACATGTTTAATCAAATGCGATTTTTGTAATTCCTAACGATTTTATCTTTAAAACATTTTATTTTGTAGGTATACTAGTTGGATGGGGAATTTCTATCCAACTGTTAATATTTGATATATCTACCTAACTGTCAAAACTCTGTACTTATTGATATTTAATACCAACCAGTTTTCTAATTATCATAGCCTAAATAACCAATCAGTTAGGTACGTAATTGAACAATTTTAATCAATAATAAAAACATATAAGGTTATCTAATCAATTTTGGATAAAATATCATTTACTTATTTATTTCAAATCACAAATGATATGGCAAATTATAATGAACAAAAAAGCTTAATAAAAATATTCTATACCTAAATATTGTGATGAACATGTTTTTAAATTCAATGTGTTTATTTCACCAACTTTGCAACCTGTTAATGTTTATTTATTATGATTTTTATCAACACAGAGATTGTTTGTGGCTTAAAAAAAAATGTTGAAGCTTCAAGGTAAGTTGTGTAGGTTACTCAGTGGATTCGTTCATTCACTTTTTTACGATATAAACACTGAATATAATATTTATTTATTTGAAATAAACAATCTATACATTTGTATGCACAATAAGCTTATGTGGTAAGAGTATCTATTACAATAACTTGAAATTTTGAGTATGAAGCCATCTATTGATGACACTTAATGAATTAACTTGATCTGAACATAATATACTCACATTATTATTTTATGTATATATCTTTTCTATATTATATTAAATAATGATCATACTAATCATTAATGATATTAATTGATATTTTTTTATTTAATTGAATATTAATTCATATAATATGTATGATATGTATTATGTATGATACAAGACTAGTAAAATGCATTACCTACCTACGATAATAATATTTTTTTCTGTCCACTCAAAATCGAATAGATAGAACAAATAAAACCAATTTGTTTCAGCGTAAAAAGAAATAAATAAGCAAACGATTGGTCGTCGGTTTGTACGTGAACAATAACAATTTATTATTATACTTTTTAGAGGGGGTGGGGGGGACTGTCACTGGTCAGATAATAATATTTAAAACGATATTTAACTGCTAACGAGAACGCGGAAGTGTGCACAGGGATCCCAAATGTCTCTCGAGGGGAATCCCAAATGGAAATTCGAAAAGTTGCCCGTCAGATTTTCAGTGTGGAAAAGATTCTCAAATGGCTAAAGTTTGGACAATAAAAATAGTCGTGTGCCTATGCGACGTTCGGGGGGGGGGGGGGGGGGGAAGGTCGTTAATAGAAATTTTTCACGAATAGGACCGCTATTGACTATTTATCACATCAACACTCCCACCCCATGTATATTGTGTATTGATACTTTTAAACTACGAGCGTGACCAAGTGAAAATATCTACTAGTATAATAGGTATACGATATAACAGAAAACTTATCAACAACTATAAGAACGTGTCATGTGTGTGTGTGAGTGGGTGTGTGATCATATAGTATACGTTATAACTTATATTTAATCGCTGTTATATTCATTCCCCCTCTACTCTTGGTATACCGTATACTGGTTTCCGATTTCCGTATTTCATAATTGCGACTAAAAATTATAATAACTACCTATTCGTTTGTAATGAAATAATTATTATCCCTATAAAAACTTTGCGGTGGGAATTCCCAATTTCCATTGCGTTAAAAAAAATACGCACTAAATAATATACAATAGGTATTTATCTTGCCATTCAATAGTTAATGCCTTTATAGTTATTCTTCATACATTACTTCCCACCGAGGTTACTTAGTAGATATTCAATATATAGTTCTAATATACCTATATAATGCAATACCTAATGCGTTTGTATATAGTATATCTATACCTACCTCATCAAAATCGATACTCAAAATACAAAAAGATTATTGGGAACCTATCTGTCTATCTACATTAGTATTTAGCACACAAAGACAGGTACTTGAGGCATTAGGTTTCAAATAGCTATGTAAGAACTCTCATTTTACCCGAATAGTTTATATTTAACAAATCAATTGTAAATTATAGTTTAAATTTCAAATTGTTTATATACAAATAGGTTTGATTACCGTCAATCGAGGTGACTTGGAACCAGGGACTGGAACCGAACCTAAAAGAACTGGTTCTGAAACCGAAACCTTTAAAATATTAAGAACCGGAACCGTAACTGAAACCTTTATTTTAATATAATAAAGTACCGGAACCGAACCGAAATTTTTAAATTAAAAAGGTACTTTTAGGTTCAAAAATAAAATAATTTTATTTATCATATTTAAAGGTATTACGGTTTTGTGTATAACCTATATAGTATGTATCTATTGATATAGGTATTATGAGTTTTCTAATATTTCTCATACCTCAATTAACCTAACCTAACCTCAATTATACCCACATTCTGGATGACTATTTGAAATTATTATACTTTTTGGTACCGAAATTATCTGGAACTGGAACTGAAATTATTTGGAACCGGTACCTTTATTTTTTTTCATCAAAGAACCAGAACCGAACCGGAATCGTTGTTTTATTTTTGGAGAACCGGTACCGGAACCGATACTGATAAATTCAAAAGGTTCCAGTCCCTGCTTGGAACTACGAGGTGAGATGTAACAATTTGGTTTTTGTTTAAACATTTCAAGATATCTATCAGGGTATTTAATATAATTTAATTGTACCTCCATTAATAATATGTTTTTCATATTTATGACTATAAATGTTATCCTTCAACCATGCGATTGGTCTAATCGTTACCTCCGAAAAAAATAGACAAACATTTTTCATGATCACAGCAATTTTATCATTGCTTTCAAAGTGCTTTAGATTTTAGTGATAGATGTCGAATTTAGGAGCTTGTATATTTTATATACATTAAAGGATACTTCAAAAGAAGAATATTGTAATTAAAAGTTTAAAAACATTAATTCCTAATTGTATAGCTTAAGTTTTATTTTTCAAAAAAAAAATCTAAGAGTGACTTGTAACATCATAAAAACGCATAAAATGCAGTTTAGCTTCTAAGTGATTTTTTAAAATTTTTTTTTCTAAATGTGTATTTTTGCATGCTTAATTTGATGATATTTTCAAAAAAAGTCGCTCTTACTTCATCTGGTAATTATAGTAAAAAAACTTCAATTGCTTATTTTTTTATTAACATTAAAAGTAAGTAAGATAGGTAAATTCTGATTTCACTAAAATGTTAAGCATGTAAACATTTATAAATATTTTGTTACAAGTCATCTCTAATGTTCTTGAATTGAATTTTACGTTGAATTTTCATAGTTGTAACAAGTCACCTAAAAAGCGAGTTTTTATCAAAAAACTAAATTGAAGGTTTTATTCTATTCATTAGACGTATGCAGAAATAAATATAATTTTAGTAGCCCAGTGCGATTTTTTTAAGCTCATAATACTAAGAAGTATGTCAAAATAGTTTCAAGTCACCTCGATTGACGGTATAATATATTTTCTCAAGATACAAACATGGGACATTATAACCTACGAGCTAAGTCTTTATTTCAAATGTATTTCTCAACTTAAATAGGTAAGTAGGTACCTAGTCTAAAATATAACCGGTTTTTTTCTATGTGGATAACTAAGTTAGAATTTATAACGTTTGATAGTATTCAAGAATTGTTTAACAGCCAACTAGTCGTTTTAGAATGAAAAGGTTCTAACGTAATTTTTTGTAATTGTTCAGTAGAACGTTTTTAAGTTAGACATTGAATAACTTTTTTCACCATAAATACTAAATCGTGAATATAAGAATATATTATGCAATATATTATGCAATATCAAGAAAGTTCCAAAGAACACAACTTCATCTGCAATTTGTTTTACCTCAATTGGCTCAATTACCGATCGAGTTGATAATAAAAAACTAAAATAAAGATTTTAGAATTAAAAGGTTTTACACGTAGAACATTTTCATTCTGAAAATAAAAATTATTTATTTAATTAGACATTTTTTTGATATTAGACAATCATTCTGATTTAAATATTTTTTTTTATAATAGATACTGAATCTACCCTTCAACTTAAGTTCTTCCTTTATTTTGAGAATATTTGGGTGGTCCCACATTGCCCCAGACAGGTATAAACCACTTTGCCCCAAATAGTTAAATTACTTAGAGCCATTGATTTTATTTTATTTAAATAGCTAAACATAAATAAAAAACTTTAATCATAGAACAAACAACATAGACTTTTAAATAAATAAAAAAATATTAATAACAAAGCGCAAAATATTGAATATATAAATAACAAATTATGCAATTCTATTATCAAGTGAATTATAATAGGCATATTTCCAGTTTTTCATTGATTAATTACAAAATAATCATTAGTTCGATTCAAAACTTCTACCACACTATCTCAGACGACCAAGGAAGCCATAAATCTAATAATATTATACATTTTTTACATTAAATGAATAGATAATACAATGTCCCCACTTTGCCCCGGTACCCCACTTTGCCACATGGTCCCCTATGTATATAATGCCTATAGGCATTTTAGTATTTTACTATGCAATATTAATACAGAAATAGATTAAGAAATTTGAATGGTACCTATTATACAGTATACCTACGCGGACACGCGGTATATGAAAACAGCAAATAGGACAATTCATAATTATAACACTATAGGTATACCATGCGTAGGTTTTTCCTTATCACCGCAACAAAACAAAAATAGGCGGTACCTAAATAGGTATATGCTGGAATGGGGTTTTATCGACTCCGCCGTTTTAATATCAATTCCGCCGGCTATCGATTCCGTCGAATTTTTGTTTATATTGATTCCGCCGGTTATTTATTTATATTGATGCCGCCAATTATCGATTCCGCCCACTGTTTATTAAACAATAACCAAAGTATCATATTATACAGAATTTTTTTTTAAATTAACAGTATAGGTTAGGGTACACTTAGTATGCCATAATAGTATAAACTATAAAGTAAGTTTTATTAAAATAAAAACATTTCGAAAAACAATTCAAACATTGTCGTCCATAACGGATAATAATATAGTATTAAAATCCTAAAATAATATAACTTATAGGTATATTTAGTATATCTAGTTTTACAAAATGAAGTAAGATCGTCATATTTTTAAATAATTAATTAATAATAATAATAATTAAAATATATAGGTATTGTACATGTCGCATGGTATGGTAAAAAAATAAAAATTAAAGTAATAAAAATATACAATATTATGGTCAATTTTTAAAATAATGATTTGATGCTAGTTTTATATAGGTGAATCTATCAATTTTTTATTTATATAATCGTCAAAAATGTTTGCTATATATTAGCAAACATAAGTTCGGCGTAATTGATAACCAGCGGAATCAATATGTAAAAAAGTTCGGGGGAGTCGATAGCCGGCGGAATCGATAGATTTTTTACAGGTAAAAAGGTAATTTCGGCGCAATTGATATACGCTGGAATAATATTTTAGTAAGGCACAGTAATAAACCTATAAAGGACCCAAATGTCTTCAAAATTTAAGCTAGGGAATTAAACAAGGTACCTGCATGGCAGCATAATAGTACTTACTTAGTTAATAGGTAGGTATTAGGTACCTACAATTACATCAATAATACGTGTGAGCTTTCCTTTTTTGCAATGTGAATTTCGAATATTAAAACCTAATAACGTAGGTATATCTAAATATATGGTTTATGAAATAAGAAAGGTTTACCATAAGCTATCATTAACACATCGCATTTAAGGGGGCTACAGCAGGTTTTGTCAAAAATCAAAACTAATGTAGATTTGACCAATCTAAACATTAATTTTGTTTGTTATAATGTTTTTCAATATATTTAAATTCCGTATCATAAAATAAACCTTAAGAGGGCTGGAGGGGGCTCCAGTCAATGAAAAAAAAAGTGACAGACCAATAAGCTAGACTAAACTGGAAGAATTTGGTTTGACAGATTTTAATTTTGAAAACGGATTATGATTGATCAACAAGTTTACTAGGGAATGATCGAGACGATTTTGAATAATCAAATTATTGTTAGTGTCATAATAAATAATATAAATACAAAAATATCATATTTATTCGATAATTTTATTCTTAGATATCACAGCTGAAAAATAATATTCAAAATCGCCTCGATCATTCCCTAGTATACTTGTTGATCAATTATAATCCGTTTTCAAAATAAAATCTGTCAAACCAAATTCTTCCAGTTTTGTCTAGCTTATTGGTCTAAAAGTCTCTTATTTTTCATCTGTTGCAGCCCCATTAAAAATATCTTGATAACTTGTTCAGACATAGGTACAATGCATAAGAGAACAAAAATAATTTGTATAGGTTCGTTCAAAACACACGTGACTCTTGTTGAATGAGATTAGGTAATCCAGCTCGCTCATTTACCAATAGTACCTAACTATATTTTAAAAATAGGGTTTTTCGAACATTTTCATACTTAGGTATGTAAATGTAGGTCACACCAATTCATACTAATTACATGATAATTAATAGTGTAGAAAAAATGCAAAATTAATTTAGAGTATAATTTAAAAGCAATTATGTCGAAATAAAATAATTACTTGAAACAATATTTATATTTCATTATAATTTTTTTTTTAATCATTTTTCGACATAAAATGCATTCAATATTTAATTGAAAACTCTCGAATTTCCGGCAGCAAGATTCACCCCTGTAATTGTTACTATCAATTCTATTTTAAAATTCATATTTTTTAAGCCAAGATTGTACCTAAGTGGCTTAGTAGCTAGTACCAATCTACAAATACAATAATTAACGTGTGTTTATTACATAGGTACCTTCTAAGAAATGATTGATACCTACAGTAGAAGTAGGTAGAAATCTACACATAAGCCATAGCTAGGTGCAATAATTCAATTGGCACTATTAATCCTAAAATAAAGAAAAATTTTAATCGGTTTTTTCCATAGTACCTATCTACCTATCTATGTATTTTTAAAATGACTGATCCTCTAAAATTAATTTATCTTTTTTTAGTAATATGATATTATATTATATAAATAAATTATAGGTACATCAATGTTAGGTATACATTATTACCTATAATTTTTTACTTTAAAATATGTAATAATATTTATTCTTATTTTATAAGTATAGCCGTATAACTACTCAGAACTAACTTTAGAGAACTAACTTTTATTACAAAATTGTGTTTTCTTATTATGAATCCCTATACTCACATCAGTCATAGGAGTTTTGTTTTGATTGGACATTGGTGATAAGAAGTATTATAATAAATTATGAATTGTATGACTAGGTACCTACCTACATTTTGAGAATTTGTTAGAGGTACCTTAATAATTTTCTTAACTGATAATTATATGAATTGTAGGATGTAGGTAGGTATTAAACTTTTAGTAACTAAGTTGTATTCTAAACATAGTTCAGCATATCGATAATAATCAAAGTTAGGTATTATAAACATAATTAGTTTTTGAATAATAAGTCTTAAATTATGAGCATTAATTGAAAAATAATATTTATTTAAATCCTAGAAGTTCTTTATTATTGCTTTTTAAGATTAAAAAATATAATGCATACTAAATCATATTATATTATTTTTATCATAAAGTCATAATTCATAATTCTCAAGTATGAAAATTATTTTATGGGCAGTTATTGTACCCACGTGTGTTTACTCTGTCTTATTAATGAATACAGAATAACACAGCAAATTTTACACAGGTACAGACCTCAGAATAATCCATTTTACTTTTTAATATTTGGCCATTTGGGTAAATTGACTTGTAAGTTACCTACCTATTATGAAATTTAAGGTAAGAATAATATTATCCGAGGCCCCATGTAGACTATTTATGAAATACCTAAGCAATACCTACGCATTTTAAAATTTACAAATGTGTGTACGAAGTCCTTTTAAGCACCATCTAAAATTATATGAAACATTGGTACCTACATCAATATTATTGTATGTGACATTTTAATGTACCATAATATGCTAGGTACAACACAAAATAATACATCCCTAAGATTCACAACATTTTATGGAATATTTGCCAATATATAGATATAATATATAACAAAGCCTGTCTATTATAATCCAGTCCTTGAGAGTTAGAGAGCTGAACAGTACCTATAATAGCACAAACCGAATGCTTCGCAAACAGGTACTTAGTTGTTATTGTAGTGTAAATTATTAAATTATTGTAATAAACATTTAAACTAAACATCCTTTAATTGGTTGAGTATACCATAATAATTGTTCTCATGGTCGCCGGGTTTTCGAATATTTTGGTTGCCCAAAATCCTAAAATTATTTATGTACCTAACTTAGCAAAATAAAAAAAGGGGATAAGTGGACGTCACTCTGCTATACAGTATAGGTTACAAATGTGTCACTTTAATGCAGGGGTCGCCAACCAGTCAATCTTTCTAGGAATATAGGTCGATCGTTATAAAAATTAATTTTACCATTATCAGTCGATCGTGTCATAAATAAAATTTTTTTTTACTATTTCTCGTGTATTATCAATATATTACATTATTATTATTATTATTATTATTATTATTATTATGATCATCATGAAGAAACAATAAATATTTATTCTTTGGAGCTTAGACATTTTTTTTTTTTTTTTGCTCATAAAACAAATCTCTTCCTAAAGACCTAAATTCTACTAGATGTCGATCACCTGGGACTAAAAATTTCAAATATAGCTCACTTGTTTGAAAAGGTTGGCGACCCCTGCTCTAATATGGATGGTATTTCATTTAAATCCAATGATATAATATCATTGTATACGAAAAACGATTCTGAGCGAAAACGATTTGTCAGTCTAAGATATTTTATATTATATTTGTATTGTTATTACACTTATTATATTGTTATTACTAATTATAAAATTACAAAAAAGTAACTAAAATCATTATTCTTGGTCAATTCCTATGTAATTTTGACCAAATTTGAACTTAAAATAACTGTAAAAAAAACTATGTTTATGCATATTTTTAAATTTTTTGATTACATAATTTACTACTTACGTGGAACCTTGTTTAAAATTTTCAATCGTAGCAATAAATGTTGAAAATGTTATACATTTTTAACTACAAAATCTTTTTAAATTTTAAATATGATAAATTTTGTAACAATTTGAACTTTAAATGTTTATAAAAGCAACTTTTTGATCCAAAAAATACAATTTTATTGACAGTTTTAGAAAAAAAAACTAAAGATATTTAAAATTTAAATTGTCCGTTAACAACTTAAAACGAGTAAAAATATTTTTAAAATTTATCAAGAACAGGAGATTATATTTATATCATAAATAACAAGAAAACCTAAGACATATTTATCAAAAATGATAATTTCTACACATATAATATTAACGGATTGAATATTTATATACATTTGGTATACATTTTATATTATGTTTATTTGTTTCATGGGGTGCTTGAGCACCACCAATAGTCGGCGCCCATAATTGTTCTATATAATTAATAAATACTAATAAATAATAACAACATGACGAAGACATAAAGTATTCATTGTAGTTGTTGCCCAATGCTATAGGAACAGTATTATTAGAGCCATTTGAGTACTCAGCTTTTTTAAAAGGAGGGGGATATGAATTTTTGACGATCCTCAGACACTGATAAATATACTTTCATTGCTTTAACATATACCTATTTTATACGGCAAAAATAAGCCAAAGGGGGGAATATTATCCCCCCACCATCATGCCCATGATTAGAGCATAAGGTTTTTACACATAATGAATAATAATAAAAACGATTGCTATTAATTGTAATTTGTAGGTATGACAAAAATATTTTGTTTAAAACAAAATTTAATTTAAATGTTGATGTGCTTGATAGATACATGATCCCACAGATCAGATTAGGTTTTTTATGAGTGTTTGATGTTACATTTTTACGACATTGGATATTCACTGGAATTTCCTACAGAATGATATACTTATATTGTTGTAAATCAAAAACAAAATATAACCATAGACACTTGAAATTTACACCAAATGTTTATTTAATCATTACTACTTGATAAAATGGTCTAAATATTTTGACTCGTTTTGAAATGTTTACAGACATTTAAAATTTAAATTTTTTATAGTTTTTTTTTATTCTATAAAATATGCCAATTAAATTTAATTTGTTCGGTCAATAAGTTTTAAAATGTAACAATATAAGACTTATCACACATTGTAACAATAGCAATTCAAAAATATTAAAAATACATATACATATTATTAGGCACTATTTTTTTTAAAAAAGAATTTAAAGCTTAAATGTGATAATATTTATAAAATCAAAAATTTGAAAATTATTTTGTAGTTATAAATGTATAAAATGTTCAGTTTTTATAGCTAAGGATTGAAAATGTAAAACAAAGTGCCACGTAAGTAGTTAGACTGTAACCAAAAAATCTAAAAAAATTTAAACAAGTTTTTTTTATAGACATTTCAAGTTCAAATTTGGATAAAACTAGATGTTTAAACAAAGAAAAAAGATTTTTGTTGTTTTATTGCAATTTAAAAATATTATTCATGGGTACTTGAAACTTTTAAAATATATTATTATATTTTATGCACACAATGACATAATCAAATGCAATTGTTTAGTAAAAATTAATTTAACCTACTGTAGTACTAATACCTAATAGTAAAATAAATTACTTTAATCACAATAATATCATAAAATATACTTGGTAATAATATAGCAGACTGTCTTCAGTCGGAATCATTTTTTATATACAATGATTTGATGCCATTTAATTCAATTTTAACACATCTATTATAGCGACTTCTTTAGACACCTAATGTACAGTAGAACGTTACCCACTTTCCCACTTTTTTTTTTTACCTTGAGTTAAATGTCTTAATAAATTAAAATATAATTTCGCTATTAAAATACATCCAACCTTAGGTCTATAGAATAGTTAAGCAGTACGCGTATAAACTTTTATTATATAATTTTGAGTGGCTTAAAAATAATGATAATATTGTTGATTGAGAAGTTCTTGTGCATACGAAAGTGTACATATGTTTTTGTGAGAAAGACACAGCTTACAGTTTCACAGCTACGATCATAATACTTATTAGTTATAATTTAAAATTCTAAAAATTGTATTACTAATGTTATTTTTAATATATGCGTCATTACAAATTTATAATGTTGTAATAATTTAACATGGTAACCAGGTAAATTATAAGTTAATTTTAAAATGTATATAAGAAATTCTTGAATTCCAGATCAAATATATTATGAATTTAGGTATACTTAAATTTCATAATTATATTTGGATTAAAAATTACCATATGAGTTAATTGATAAAGATTGGTTAAATTTAAGGTCAAGGATATTATCTAATTTATCAATTGTCATTAAGTGTTGTGACTTTCAAGTTTCAACTAATTAATATTAGGTGCAGCAATCTAAAAAATATGTTAACGCGTTTTATGTGGGCAATTTGTCACGTAATCTTATTTAGATTTATTATTTATTATCTAACTTGATTACTTTCAACATATTTTAAATTAACCATAAAATCTATCCAAGTAATTTTGTTGATGGTTCATGATCTAATTCTTCTGTATCTTCAAATGTGACTTTAGGAGAATTTGACAATGGAATTTTTTTAGTTTGTTCGTTTGTATTCCAAACACCATCACCTGAGAAATGATAATCCTTTTCTAAATTGTACAGTACTAGTGGTAATAAATATTTTGAATTAATAGATCCAGACAAATTCCGTAGATAGGAGACATTCTTCATGTTTTGAGTGGACACCAATGCATCTTCAATTTTATCTCTGAAAATACAAAAAATATAATATAAAACAATAATATACTATTACAAACAGTTATAATTACACTGGATACAATAAAATCTGCAAGCAATGGCATAACTGGTCTTTGGTGAAATTTTTCTTTTTTAGGAACTCATAAGTTTTTCGTATCGTTAACAAAGAAATATACTGCCAATAAGGATGACGTTCTAATAATGTACGTAACATTGTTTTGTCTTCTCCCAATTCTTTTGTTAAATATATCATTATATCATTAGTTTTGCCCTTGTCGTTACCGTTGCAGTTAAATCTGTTGAATATAACAAAATAAATTCAACTGTACATAATTAAATATTATAATACTAGAGAATTATATAAAAATAAAGAAGAATGTAATAACCTGTTGAATGAAAAATTGTTTGTAACCAATAAATTTAATGAGACACAATTTTTGCTTTGTAAGTACGTCAAACGTGAATTTACTTTAGTATAGTAGTAAATGAGTCTAGCAACTTGTGGATTGTTTATAAATGATGCCAACTCTGGTGTTTCTTTTAATTTACATAATCTTTCATAAATAGTATTACTTCCTAATGTATAGATTTCTGGTGCTTTAGCCAATGAAGACTCTGGAATTCCAAAATCCTGTTACATAAAAATACTATAGTTATGCTTTAAACAAAATTATTGTTCATAATTACATGATTTTAAATTTATGACAACAAAAAATAGTATGCTACATATTGAGATGATACTACTTTCTTTTTTTTATATTATGTAGGTTTGCGGGCTTGAAAAGCATTCATAATTTATTACACACTATGTGTATAACACATTTACTGTCCTTAAACAGAAAAGCTTAATATTTCATCTGACTATTTTCATCATAACTTAATAATTGATTTATGCAAAGACATACTGTGTACATTATTCACTAAATTGTAAACATGATATTATAATACTTAAGAGGATATTGTACCCTCATTTAATGTATTCGTCTTACTAACGTTATATATAGTGATGGGCACTATCGAGTTAAAACCCATCGAACTATCCAATAGTCTTAAACTATCTAATTATTTGATTATTTTATAAACTATCGAATTCGGTCGATAATATCAAATAATCACTAAATTGTTTTTTTAAACTAGATAGTCAAAACTAGTTGCTACCAGACGTATTACTATTTACTATCGAATGAAAACTATCGGGAGTTAAAACTAGTCGGGGAAAAACGTGTGCAACTACCGAAGAAAACTATCGAGTGTATTACTCGATCATTTTTCAAAAAAATCTATGGTTAATAATATCAATTCAATCGAAAAATAACTCGGTTGTTTTTTTTAACTATCGAATGACAATCGATTGTACAAACTATTCGGTAGTGTCCATCACTATACTCTATTCAGAATAACCTTGCCCACTCGATCGACGAAAACTCGTCGAGTTCGCGCATGTCTGTTGGCGCTGATGTTTGCAGCAACGCCCCCGCCGACGTCCCGTAGGTGTATACGTATACGATAGCGACCGGTGACGGCAGCCGTCGACAACTAACGACCAATCACAGCGCTCCTGACTTTCGCCAGGGGGTCTGACAGCTGCCAGCGGCTCAGTCGCATGCGCTAAAGTGGGCAAGGTTATTCTGAATAGAGTATAGTAATTTATATACCAAAATGTACGTCCAGCAGTTTCAATTTAGTGTTGTTAGCATAAATATTAGTCATTATTCATTTATTTAAAGAATTTATGCCGTAAGGCATTACTATACAATATAGATTATTATAGAGACCGCAGGTAATCTGACAAAGATATTTATGTATGTTGGGTGCATCTAGTAACCTATTAAGCTAAGCTAAGATTATACTCTGGATGGCAATGGAACGGCAAGAATGTAGTGATTAGACATTTAACACTTCACATAAAAAGGTAAAATCATGACAAGGATCAGGTCATTTGAGAACGATAGCTCCATAAGCAGGCTAGGCAATTATTTTGCACACACTCCAGTCTTAGTACGTCTTTTGCCAGATATAGATAAAAACACCTTACTCGAGCAGTGATCAAACCAGAGGGTTAGCAGACAGCTAGCAGAAGAGAATTGTTGAGTATTACACATCATAAGACCAATAACTTTTAAGGGTCAATCCACCAATATCTCAATATGGTGAATAAATGTGTGAAGGAATAATGAATACTCAAATGAACTTAGATGTAAAAACATTATATGTGTTCTCTTAATAGTTTAATTATATTTTAAATTTTGAGTTAATAACAAACATTTTTAAATATTAATATTTTAAATACTCATAACTAGGGATTGAACTCAGATTGAAGTGTCCTTTCACAAAATTCATTTATCACATTTACAATTTGCAAAAACTCGATTTTTAATCTTGAAAATGTCTTCAGAGATCTCTAATTCAAAATGAACTTAAACTTTAAAAATGCAAAAATGTGTTATAAGCATAGTGTGTACTTGAAATCCATTTATTTCTTGGAAATCATTGTGTCAAGCATTGCAGAAAAAAAGATGCAATTCCATCAAAATCTGTGCCTTACTCGTAACTCGTTTAAAAATTAAAATATTGTAAAGATCCAACAAGATAACATTAATAATACTAGTTATAAATGTATTAATAAGTCAATTCACTCTAATAAAACGGTTCCCAAAGTATGTGCCATGGAGTCTTTACAAGGGCTTCTATATTAATTTATAAGGTCTAAAAATTTGAAAACCCGATGATGTTGGCGACTGAAACAATTACATGTAAATATGTAAATAAAAATGTATAAATTATGAATAATTTCAATTAAATACATATCTTTATATTACTTATTACAATTTTTGTGGTTTTTATTTTTTATGATTAGTAATGCCATGACTTGGCACTCTTTAAAAACCTCAGTTCAAAAGCGGCGCCGGGAGCCAAAAAACGTTGGGAACCGCTGCTGTAATATTTAAGCTTACAACACAAAATTGGAATTTCTGAATGTACGTTTTGGTGTGCTATGTATTAGTAAAACGCCAACAACACATGTGGGTATGACTTCGGCTTTACATAAGTACTAAACTATTGTACTAAAATACTTAAGTTTCAAGTACCTCAAAATGTTTTTTAATCTGTCCAATTGTTTTCCACGGGGTAAGTATTATTTTTGGATGCTTACTTAAAATTAATTTTAAATCCATTCCACAAAGATTTTGAAAATTATCTAAAATTGCTTGTGTGTTATCAGGATCACTGTGTATTAAATAAGAATGTCTTCTGATCTGTACAAAATGAATACACTTATTATTAAATTTTAAGTGATAAAAAAAATTAAATCTTTACCTTTTCTTCACTAAAATTAAATTCTTTAAGTAAAATATCAATACTTCTATCCATAAGTCTGTAACTTTTATTATATAGTCTATGGTAAATAGTTTGTGCATATTTTATGTTTTCCACATCCATTTTAATTTTCCATCCAACATATAATTTGAATGTATTTTTCTGAACTTGATTCCATGAAAGAGACTCATCACAATTCTTTGGATATAATTCAATTGGAAATTTAATAAATGATAATATATGCTGTCCAACATCAATATGTTTCTGGATGAAGTTTTCATTTTTTAATGACTGAATAGACTTTTTTGATATAAATTTAAATCTAAAACAAAAAACCAACTATATTGGTTAATATACATATTGTATTAAATTTCTAACAAAAAACTAATTGTTTATCTTGTTTAAGTAATACTAAATTTCTACTAAAAAAGGAAGAAAATATTGTGAAGTTGTAAAATTTGTAAATCTCATAAAAGATTGTGTACATAAAAGGTTTGTGTAACAAGAGGAAATAGGAGAAGGAAAAACATGATTTTATAAGGTTTTTTATAGCCACCAACATCATAACTTATGATAAATTTAAAAGAAGATTACTAAAAATAAATGAATACGTATAATTGTGTACAATTAAAAATGCATATACATGGTAGACTACCTTAATATTGCTTTTGAATCAATTTTATTTTTAACAAAACCACCTTCTTCTAAAAGCATTGCATAATTTTTAATGGTGATTGAATGAAGTGTTAATATTTGAATTTTTTTGAGAATATCGTCTTTGGAGAATCCAAAACTCTAAAACATATTACACAAAATATTAAATGATCATAACAAAATATTTATTTTAATCTGGATATTGAAAGTAATAATAATTTAATTAATAAACATTCACAAAATTAATATAATGAAAACATATTTATAAAAATTTGATATTAAATTGTAAAGTACCGTACTCATTTTTAATCAAAAACAAGTTAATTAACTTCTTAAACATTTTTTTATGAATTATTGCATTTATTTACTTAATATATTATTGTATGACCAATACCAAACCTATTTGGTTGAATAATTCATGGATACCTATATAACATTAGTACAAATCTCTAAAAAAATTGCTTCAAATATAATATTATGTTTTGTATAATAGATAAATATACCGTCAATAAAGAAAAGTTATCCGACAGTGTAGAATATGAATCATTGTAAAACGATGGATACTTTCTAAAAATTCTCTGGACTTCATTTTCAGGTAAACCTAAAAATAAAAACAATTATTAAATTAATATCTTTATCAGTAAATTGTAATAAAAAATAAAACGACAACACACTTTAAAAAAAAAACCAAAACTTGGTATATAAAACAAAATGTTAAGGATACCCCAGTTAAATCATTAACAAATATTATGTTAATGGTAAAAGTTAAATTATTAAGAGGACATTGTATCAGCATACGTTGTCTCCGTCTAACTAACATTTCATAATATATCATAATTTCCGTTTAGTTGTTCCAAAATTATCTGTGTTCTGTTTTTGGTTTTAATTTTTGACTAAGTTATGACTTATGAGCATTTTCAAATATTAATATTTTACATACTTATAACTTACTCAACAATTAAAATGTTGTAACAAACGAGAAAACAAATGATAATGTTTTTGCATTTGATAATAGGTCAATTCACATTAATATTTTAATATTTTAAACTAACAATACAAAATTTGAACAGGTAGAAGAATATTTAGGTATATTATGCGTTAGTAAGACGAAGAAAACATATTTGCGGGCTCGATGTCCTTTCAATTGTTCTATCTGAGGTTTTAACACAGGAGTCAGCAATTAGTTTTTAAGGATGTCTGGAAGATGTGAAAAAAATGTCGAGGTCCAGTAAAAATTTGATGGTGATAAAAAAAAAAAAATCAGCATTAAAGTAAAATATTTTTGGTGGTCCTTTTATTTCCCCTGCGCAGTCAGCAAGAAGACTGTGAACCGCATATTACCAACTCCTATTCTAACCTAAAGGCAAAAAATTCACACAATTTTTGTAATTAAATATAATGTAAGATAAATACCTAAATTTTGTTGAAAAAATTTTAGTATATCATTATTTATACTAAATTTCGCACAATAACAACATGTTTGATAAACATTTTGTACAAAACAGATTTTGTTCAAATTAAATTTCATAACTTTGTGGAGCATTGTTAAATATTCTTGAATGATCCGAATTGAATTATTAATTTGCAACTGTAAATAAAAAGACAATAATAATAATAATTATAATGCAAAAATAAATACATTAAATAGTTTAATATAGTGTTAATACAATTAAATTTATTTCAAAGCTATACCTTATTATTATTTGTATAATCTTTTCTATGTAACCTATAATTTTATTTTGATTGTAGAATTATTTTTAGAGAACCTTGCAACTAATTAAATTGTACTTGGTGGGTATCTTTATATCCTTGTGTTAATAAAGATGACTTGTATAATATGCTCTCATAAGTCGTAGAACATATTTAATAATTTTTAACACACAATATTGTATAATGATAATTCATAAGTATTGATAACATTGAAGATAATATAACCTGAACAAACAAAAACAGAAATCAATAATTTACATTATAGCAAATACTATAGTATATTATGATAATAGTTTTAAAGGACAGTCACATGATCATCAAAAGCGTCCACTATAGATAGGTGTTAGTACTTTTTTAGCCTATTTTAAATGAAAATATTGTATTTTTATGGAAAAAAAAACTGCTAATAATTAATAGTAATAGTAATAATTATTATTACATATAGGGACACACATAATTAAACATATATTATTATATCATACCCATAAATATACACAATTAATGTTATTGTTAACGATAATATAGGAGTACCTATGTACTCGAGCATAATCCGTGCTTTGAAGTGTAACCCTATGGCTTGATATCGCGACCGGCGACGCATTGACATAGTATATAAAAGATAAGTATACAATTATATTTGAGTTTAAACTAAGATATTGTTGAACGTTATCAAGATATCGGGAGAAATATTAGTGTCAGTATCCGTAATAGAAAGGATCAACTATAGACAGGTTATTACACAAGAATATCAATCTTTTAAAAAGGACTTTATCATTTTGTCTGTTGAGAGAGGTGCCCCCGAGTTATATTTCACTGTAATTGATTAGCCACAGATTTTAGGTTCATTAAAAAGTTAAATAATCTTAATATACTTCATCAAAAGCAATATATAGAATTCCAACAATTCTGTGATTTTTTTGCTGTATTTTGTTTTAAATTAATAAATAAATTAAACTACTTGAACAATTATATACTACCTGCTCTATAATTAAGCTTAATATATACTTACAACAGTGCATTCCAATAATTATAATTTATGTGGCATTAACAAATTGAAAATACTGCTAAAATTGTCGAGTTTTGAGAGTTTGAATATAAAAACTAATGTTAGTATAGTATTGAAACCTGTGTCAACATCACTCAACTAGTTGACTTGTCCCTGTGGTTTTTGTAATTAATACTAAATAACTTACTGATATCATATTATGTTATCAATGTAATTCATGATATTATAATAAATGTAGCTCATTGAATTATATCATAGCATTATGATAACATAATATGTTATCATATAGTTCAATGATGATCTATATCTGTGTGTTAGAATGATTGTTATCATTAGCCGTGTTTTTGTGGAGTCACGATTAAAGTATGATATTATCTTTAATCGTGGTGGACGTAAGGAAACGGTCTGCTAAGCCCCCCAAACTTAGCCGTAGCCCCCCCACCCAAAAAAAAAAAAAATTCTAGGACATATTATTTTAATATGCTATATTGCAATGGTCTGCAAAAGTTATTGCAGTTATTTGGCTATAACCAAAAGTTAACAATATCTTCTTTATAAAACAATCTGTTTATGTTTCTAAAGTTCTCTAGTTTAGTATTTAATATTAACAATGAATAATGATAATAAGTAAAAATTATGAACCTTATAATGAAAAGATATATCTTCAATTTATCAATAAGTACCTATGTTACAAATAAAATATTCTGTTAAACCTTAATGTGTCATACTGAAGCTTAAAAATTGTGTTTCGAGTTTTGCATTAATAATATTACTAATATAATTTAAAATTAATTGTTATACTCTTAGAGACAGTTTGAAATAATAATATATCATATTATTTTCATGTAGGTACCTAGATACCTGATATGAAATAAAAATAGAAATTTATTAAGACACATTATATTAATTTATATTTAATTTGTATTATTTGTTCACTTTGAACATTACTATGGCATATAGGTTACTCGCTACTATTGTAGTTGAATATAAGTCAATAGAAAACTATGTATTTACTTGGACAAGTGTACTTGGTCACTTGGATATACAACAGTTAATTTAAAACTGAGCAATCGTCAGATCTCATTTTTATGTATGTACGTACCTACTACTTACACGTATAAGCAATGTAATGTATTGTTCGTTTCATGATTTAAAATTTGATGGTATGTTTTTGATCCTAGAGTTCAAAATTGACAGGTCTGTACATTAAAAAGAACCTCTGGCAAAACATAGCGTTCTGTAAGTTCTGAGTGTTTTCAAATGTGTGTATAAGTGGAACCGCTGTTATGGCTATAAGTGTTCCGTGTGTAGTGAATAATTATAATTATAAAAATAAGTCATAAATCAGCATCGTCCAAGTATTGCAACCCGTTACAAGCAACATTTGTATATATACAAGTAGTACCTATATTATATATAGTATTAAAGTGGACAAATACAAAGAGTAAAAATCGAGGTAAAAATACATTAAAAATTAATTAAAATGAAATAAGTACTAAAAGTGTATATAAAATTAATTTGTATTAAAATATTTCAACAGCACTATTAAATGTTTGTAAATTGCGATTATATTAGATATAGGTAAGGGTATCATAGGTAGATATTATAACAGAACTGTAAACAATTTTAGGTGAGCCAAAAAAAATATTATTTTTTAAATTTAATTAACATATAGGCAATAGCTACTTAAGTCAACATAGTGTTCATTTCTATAAAATTACTACCATCATACATTACTTAATATATATACCTATACCTAACCTAACCTACGAGTATGTATATATATATATATATTGCAGCGCTGTTTATCTTCTATATACTACCTCATAACTAAAAAAATATATTTTAATTGTATTATACCTTTTACCCCTATTTATCCAATTGGAAACAGTGTGCATTAGTGACATGATTTTATTTTAAAAAAATATTGCTGATATGAAATTATTTAGATATCACATGATATAATTTATATACAATTAAAAATAATAAATTATAAATACTATATACCAAGTGAAATCAAAATAAAATGCTTATCCGAGTACTTCTAAAGTACATCATCATTCATATTTTTTTCCTTAGACGCACATTGTATCCTAAAAGTTATAAACCGTGAAAAGTGTAAATTACACAAAAGTAATTATATATATATTATATATATAATAATGGAATAATTATGGTATTTTAATAAATAATTCTAACAATAGTGATTTCAAAAATATTTTTTTGAATCTAAATTAATTTTATTCAGTTTGATACAATATGATAAACACAGCGGTACTACCTATACTAGGTGATTCTTTTATTATAGAACACTCATTATTTCAAAAAGTATAAATTTTTTTGAAAATATTTTTTTACATAGTTTCAAGTCGCTTATAAAACAACGTTTTTCTTAAAAAGTTATATTTTTAAATATTTTTTATTCGTATAATTTTTTAAGTTTTTTACTTTTTTGAATGACAACATAGGGTTTTAATTTTATATTCCAAAGCAGAATATAATTTTTAGTATTTTGATACATGAAAATCAAATTTGGGGCGAGTAGTTTATGAGTTATAAATATTCAAAGATTAGATGAGCGTAGTGGAGTGGTACGGGGTTACCCCGCGAAATGTTTGTCCACTTCTCCGCTCATCTAAACTTTGAATATTTATAACTCATGTCTTAGTCTTATATAAAACTAACTTATACCACTATGAATATTAGATAAAACCATCAACTATGATAATTATTAGACAGCTCACATATCAGTATACATCAGTAAAAATATATGTTAACCGCTGATCTTTGGCGTGGTGTAGTTGTTTAACGTTCAGCATTTGTGTATTTCTTATACAGTTATACGTGTAATTTTAAATCATTTTAAAGTTAAATTCCATAGAATTATTATTATTATTTTAGTGAAGGCGTAACAATCGATAATATCTGTTAAATAAAATCCCGTAATGTGTAAAAAATCGTCTCACAAACGAGCGTATTTAGTTGTCTCTTTATTACTCAACCATAGGTCATAACCCATAAAAACATCCTCAGACGCTCTCATACCTAAATATAATACTGTATTATATTTTATTTATTTATTATTGTATGCGTGTTTATATTACATTTCTGTGTTAGAAAACCCTAACAATCACGTAATACTTTCCTTCTAAGGTAATGTATTGTATTAAAAACGTTTTCATTATATGTATACAATTTCACCCCCATGATCCGTTCACACCACAAGGTCATAAATGTGTAGACACAGCCTTTAGATCTATACTGACTAAACTCGGGTATCCACTGAAAGAGTAGTAGTAGTCAAGCCTGGGCATAAACGCGTTAAAAAGTTAAAAGTTAAGTTAATTTTAACTTTTAACTTAACTTTTTTAAATTTAATTTTCATTAACTTAAATTTTAACTTAACTTATTTTAATTGATATTAACCTAATAAATAACGAGTTACTTTCAATCAAATTTAAGTTAAGTTAATTTATAAATAATTAAATAATAAAAATAAAAATTATTATTAATATTACAGAACCATTTACTAGAATAGGGAATTACAAATATAGTTGAATCAATTTCTTAAATAAATATTTATAAATATAAATATTTTACTGAAGTATAAAGTTGGCTATATTCTCTAACAGTTTTGGACTTTTAATTCCCTGAAAAAGTATTCAGAGTATAAAATTAAGTACATTCTTAAATACCATGTTATTTTTATTTAATAATTTTAAAAAAATGTATAGTACTTATCTGTATTAGTGTATTAATAAATCAAAAGGTTGTATTTGTTTTGGCATTTTCAATTTTGTATTTTTTTCATACCTACTTCATAATTATATTAATTCAGTACCAATGTATAGAAAAGCTATTGGCTATTTCCTGTGTTCAATAATATTTATAATTTTTATTATTTAAACCATATTTACTGGGTATTCATTAAAGATATTATAAAAAAAAAAATAACTTAACTTAACTTAAGTTAATAAGTTAATTGAAAATGTTCATATAACTTTTAACTTAACTGAGTTGAAAAAAAAATCAGGTTAACTTTTAACTATTAACTGAGTTGAAATGTTTTACATTAACTCAGTTAAAAATTATCATTAACTTGCCCAGGCTTGGTAGTAGTAGTAGTGCAACTATCCTCGACTTAGTCTGAACATCTTAATAATATAATTTCTAAAACGCTATCAACATTTGAGTGTCTAAATTATAATCACACTGTGTAGGTATACGTTATAATGTTTATTTTAATTATTTTTAAAAATAATTTACACAGTTACTTATGAACTCATACGATACACGTGACACCAGGCAAGAGGTCCAGTTGGAATTCGAGGGCAGACATGCAGTACTTGAGCCGTATAAAGATCATATAAAGGTAAAGGATTTCATGCTTAACCATATAGTATACGAGCGATATGGTATCGGGAAAAACGATATTTTTTTATCAGGTGAGTGTGCCGCATGGTTATTAGGACGTTTTGATAAATTTACTAGGATTAATATATTGATTGTGATTACACACCCGCAAGAATATAGGCTGACTGCGACGCCAGAACCGTTGCTCGATGGGTTCAAGAGCGGGTTACCGCAAGATAGTGATTTCCCTAGCGCGCTTGAAAATATGTATGGCTTACCCAACATTACCGTGAATTATCTTGAGATGGATATAAGCCTTATTTTTATACACGGAATCCATGATTTAACCGAAGGTGTACTAGAACTTTTCGATATATTCGAAGGTGGGCATTAACTAGTGAAAAAGTTAAAGTTAAGTTAAAAAGTTAATTTTTTTTAAACTTTTTAACTTAACTAGTTAGTTTATCTTCTAATCAACTTATGAACTTAACTAGTTAGCTTATTTTCTAATCAACTTATGAACTTAACTAGTTTAATTTACATATTTGAGATGAGTATAGTTTAAATTAGTAAATAATAGTAAAATAAAAGTAAAATGGTAACAGAGTACATTATGATAAAAGTTCAATAAAATTGTTTTTTATAATTTATAAATTAGAAACTAGAAAGACACATTCACTCTTTATGTGATTTACATATTAATTAAAAAAAAAATAAATAGATTAACTTTTTTAAATTGAGTTAGGTTAATATTTTTTTCTATATTAAGTTTTAACTTATCGAGTTAAATTTATAATTTGTTAACTTTTAACTTATCGATCTGAATCTGATTTTTCATTAACTTGCCCACCTTTGGATATATCGACATCGGCGGTAGGTACTCATCAATTTGTATAACATATTGATATGGTGTACGCCGCCGAATGTCCGTGTGTTTATGAAAGACGGTGTATGACCTCATCTGAAACTTGTAAAATTCTATACCCGTTATTATTCGAAGAGTCATCCGTCGTCCAACCATCGGACAAAAATATATCGATGTGCACACGGGCAGTGACTACACACTTTCGCAAAAAACTTTATAATTTAACTCTTAAGTATCAAAGTTATACTAATAGTATGTCACCTCCTCATCCACGAATTTAATGAATACACTGATTTAACGGCAATCGATAAGGGCGCATGGGGTCTAGGGCGAGAGGGGTGAAGCGGGGGGGGGGGGAGCAAGAACCGTTTATTTCATACTACTAACAATAATTGAAATATATATCAGAATCTCTGATTAACCGGAATGAATACTAGTCCCAATATCTAAAATTACGCAACACCAATACAATCTGGTACAATTTATACATCTCACAAAAGCAAATGTCATACAGATCGCCAGATAATATAGGCTGATCACTAGGACCCGGATTTATATGCAATAAAAATCTATAAAATATGCAGATTCATATCATAAATATGCAAAAAATATGCAAAATGATTTTTTTTACAAATTAACAATACCTATATTATGTATAGGTACAAATTTTTTATTAATAAAAAAATGCAAAATAACATTTTTAATGACATTGTGTAAGTATAAAAGTGTTATAAATTAATTAAAGTATTACTATTTATATTAAATTATTATTATTGGATGAGTACCAGCATGAAGTAATAAATATGGATTTCAAGTTTTCGAATTGAAAACTCCTACGATTATCTCGAAGCATACTTTTGTACTTGGAAAAACTTCTTTCCACGTCACAAGATACAATTGGTGCATATTATTTAAAACTCGATAAATCTTCAACTGACAGTTCCTCGTCTTCATCACATTCAGTTACCTCGCCGTCAGTGCCGGCGCTAGGTATTGTGGGGCCCTGGACATAGGTAATAGCCTTTAGGTTCTCAAAGGGGGGTGAAAATCTATATAATAATTAAAATGTTTACGTAGGTATACATATATTTTTACGTACTGTTTATGTTTCGTTAAAATTAAAATTATTAAAACAACTGTACCCTATTAAGCTTCACCAACAATCAGCGTCATGAATTCAACCAGAAAAGCAGCACATTCCAAATCAAGCACACACATCAGTACCAACATTGACAATTAGTGATGGGTCGAACCCTGATTTTTTAATATTCGAATCGAACCGAACTTTAAATTATTTTTTCGAACCCGAACCGAACC
>NC_042493.1:10943092-10943370 GCF_005508785.2 Acyrthosiphon pisum
AGGTGACAAGAATCGACTGTGTATTGACCACAGACAGCTGAATAAACAGGTGAAAAGGCACAACTTTCCATTACCGGATATGCATGAACAAGTCGAGGCATTGTCGATGGGCAAGTACTTTGTGCAGTTGGATTTGGTGACTGGATATCTTGAATTACCGTTGACAAATAAACTGGCCGGAAAAAAACGTACCTGACGAAATACTATAATTTATAATATATTGAACAGTTATTTTAGCCAAAACATCCAATTTTTATTCCATCATACTGATCGATCTA
>NC_042493.1:10943470-10956733 GCF_005508785.2 Acyrthosiphon pisum
GTTATGCGATAATACTTGTTTTATCCGTCAAACCACGTTGATGCTTGTTGTTTGTCTTTTTTGTGAATGTGTCAATATTTTTAGAAATTAAACTGGAGAATGTTTCAGATTTATAAATTGATTTTTTATTTTTGTTAATTTCAATTGTGTTTAAAATAATGGAATAATAGTTTGCTTTGATTTTCTCTAAGGTAATTTAGTAATATTGGATAAGTAATTCGGATTCTACAGCTGCGGTGATTAGATTTTGTTTGTTCAATATAGTTGTTAGTTGTAGCTTAAGTCTTTTATTAATTTTTCACGTGAGTATTGTACTGTTGTATACTTGTATAGTTTTTTCAGCTCGAGTTGCCACCACTGCGAGAAGTATATTTTGTACCTACCAATGCAATTAGTTACTAAGACAACTGTATTTCAATTTTTGTTATTTAATTAACAAAGCTTATTATAATAATATTAATTAAGTAAATTAATATTCATCAGTCTTATTAGAAAATAAAATGAAAACCTCGAAGAAAAAAGCAAAAGAAACGGCGAAAGTTGTACTTTCTGATGATCCAGTTAAACCAGACGATCAGTTAATTCTAAGTCAAGAAGTAAAATAAAACATTTAAATATTTATATAGCTATTAATTAATAGGACATTATAGAGCTTGACCAGTTTAATTATATATTAAACAACAACATTGAGTCAAACACGAAAATACAGAAATTATAATTTTTCAAAAATAAATACTGTATTTTTCAAGAAAATTGGATGCATGAAAAAATGTATTCTATTTTGCGGTTGATAGATTACAGTTCTTTGTATCGTGTCTCATGCAATAATTTATTGGTTGTAGAAAATCTAGATTAAATACTATCGAAGTACCTACCTACTTAATAGAGTAGGTAATTTTCCTAAAACTGTTATATTCAGATTGGTTAGGTAGGTTAACACTCATAACAGTGGCTTACATAGCTTTTTTCAATTGGGAGAGGATGAGGGGTTAAACTAAAAAATATACACAAACATACATTATACAATACATCAATACATCAAAATATTATGTTGTTTATAAAAAAGTTTTATTCTTATCATAAATCGCAGGCGCCAGACTTCTTTTACTCTAAAACGTCAAAAAATATTTATTTATTCTTTTTGAAAATTTAACATTTTGTACTAAGTACAATTATATTATTTGAAATATTAAGAATTTAAAAGTATAGACACCATAGTGATAGCCATATAGGCATATATCGATTATCGGATCCTACACATATGTACCTATGAAAATTCGTTGATTGTTGACCTATATGTTTGCTTTTGAACAAATCCACTAATAATTTAGTTAATTAGTAATTTGTTGAGTTATCAGTAATGTTAACAATAAAATGCGTTGTCTATATAATGGAATATAATTTCGAATATCAAATATCTAATAAGTAATAATTTCGGTGGCGACGGTCTTCTCACCGTAAATTGTTATTCGAAACTCGACGCAAACACTGCAATTTGTTTTAGAATTTTAATTTTGTCTTTTTATAAATATTTTATAAAAAAAAATTATACATATTTTAAAATAGTATTAATTTTTATTATATTATATTTTTACGTAGGTAATTACGTATAGTGAAAAAATACGAGGGGGGGGGGTTGAACAAATGTTGGTTGAACCCCCCATCCAGTGTTTACGCTACTGACTTCCAGAATTATTAAGTCTTATTACAAAAAAATGATATAGGTACTTAATTATTTATTTTAGGAATTAGATGAAGTTTACGGTAATGGTCTTTTTGTTAAAGAACCACCTACACCACATGCTAAAGTAATTTATAGCAATAAACAAAAGACGTTTTTACCAAAGAAAGAAATCAATAATTGTATAAAACTCTTCGAGTTGAAATCTACATTATTTCATCGCGAATCGATGAATGCCATTATACAAATTGAAAATGAATTATGCAGTAAGATAGTGAATAAAAACGTATGAATAATATATTACTTATTTTAATACCTCCTATTTTTTTTATTTTACAGGAAAACCGGAAAATTTAGGTACGGATGAAATAATGGGTGAAAATATTACAGAAGAAGGAGAAGAAGAAGAATACATTGACCCATTAGCATTAGACTTAAATATTGATGATGTAGAGTCAGTTGAAGACGTTAACGAAGAGTTCATGCATGAAAACATGGAAGTGGGAGAAGAAGGTGAAGTTGAGAGTATATCGACAGATCTCAAGAATGAACCCGAAGAAGAAATAGAATCACGCGTATTAAAAAAAGTATCTGATGAGTCCTTTTTAAGCTTGCCAGTGACGAAATTGTGTACTGTGGTGAAACTTAAAAACAAGTTCAACTTTTTTGACAGAGTTTCACAAACTAAAAAAATTCTTATGAGGGTAAGACTAGACAATATTATATATTTTATAACTATAATTGTCTGCTATATTATTTACAATACTTAACTCTAGTAATCTACAGAATAAAGATACTCAAACCCCCGTAACTAAAAAGTTTGATTTTGCTGCGTTTGTGTCACCTTCTGATATATATGGCACTTATGAAGTTGACTATGCAATACAAAAGGAAGAAAAAGAAAAAGAAATGAGAGAGAAATTGGCAGCACATATGGGCAAGAGGAAAAATAAACCCCGTAAAAAAATGTATATTGAACATGACGAAATGAAATATGAATTGTTGAATGCTGCTAAGATTCTTGAAAAAAACATCAGCTTAAATGCTACAGATGCCATAGCACAAGGTAAAAGAAAATTCTATTTTTCAGAAACCTCACTTTATATTAATTATAATATTTATTCCATACCCATTTATTACATTTATGAGTAGATTTTCGATATTATGAAGACCCATCAGATCAATTCAGGGACAGAGGAGAAGGGACCTTAATGTTAATGTGGACAATGGTATACGAAGAAGAAAAAAAATTAATTGTTACTGATATAACCTGGAGTCCTGATTATTTTGACATGTTTGCTATAACGCTAAGCATTCGTAAGTAACAACTTTTGAACTTAGTAAAATTAATTGAGAGGAAATAAACCTCAACTTAACGTTATTTACTTTTACACACTAACTTAAGTCTTAACCAATTGGCAGTTACTTATATGGTAATTTGTAAACTGATAGTTATAATTTAAAATTTTTTATTATTTAATATTGAAGTTTGTATTTTGTACAAGCCTAGTCTATATTTTCATTTTATTTTATTTATAAAAAAATGATTTAATTTGAAGTCTTAAAAATAATTATTAACTGGAGTAAGTATTAAAATATTTCAATTTTAGAACTACTTTAGCTCTATGCCTCTATAACTCAATCACTGAGTATAATGTTACATAGTATACCATACCAACTATTGTGAATATGAGTTTTTAAGGTTTTCACATGTGTTCATTAAGCAGACAACCAGTGTTGGAAATAGATAACTAAAAAATGATCTAGATAAGATTAGATAATATTAACAAAATATTATCTTGATGAAAATAAAGATAACACAAATGGAATTTATCTAGAAAATGATAAATATAACAGTACATTTATCTAGATAATTATTATTTTTTTATACTTATTTTTATTGTTATTTAATATTTTTGTATTGTTAGATTTATATCAATATACCTAATGATAATATAACGACATAATATTTATGATAACAACAGATTGCGCCTTTTATTTTAATCATACCTATCTTAAGTCTCAGAATTTTTCTTTTTAATATAAATCTTGTCAATTGCCATGTACCTATGCACTAAAATATAGCCACTCATAAATCATATTAAAGCAATTACCAAGAATAAAGTTACTGATATACTCTTTATAAAATATCAAAAATGTAATGTTCTCTTCGAAATTAATTTTTGTTTATTTAATTAATGAGAAATTAAACTAATAACTAATATATTTCATTATGCCCATTATGGCTCGTGGAGGTGTACGATGTAAGTGCCCTCATGTACGCATGTACCATGCGGTCATGGCAATAATAATGAAAAACTTTGTACACCTAATTCTTATTATTTTTATAAGTAATTTATATTATATTATAATTTTAGTAACATAGGTTTTATTCATAATCATAAGTATTAAGTCAAAAAACGATTAAGGTGCACAATGCACTTGCCTCGCGTAGTCCATGTTTGTAAAGTAATACAGTAATTAAAAAAAAATTTTAATTATTCATTATTAAAATTTTTATTAGAGCACTATTATATTAAAATTATCTATATAATTCCATTTTTTTTATTAAAGCTAATCATTAGATAAACGTAACATAATACTATGTATACTTTAAAAGATAATTTATCTAGATAATTTCCAACACTACACTACTGCAGGAAACTTACATTAATGATAATTTACAATAGTAAAAATGCGAAGAAAGTTCAATGAATATATAAATACATTTTAATTCAGTTTTAAAAAGCATTAAATAGGAAAGTTAAAAATTAATACCATTTATACTAATACCTATTATCGTAGAAAAATTTGTTTGCATTGTAACAATTTCGTTATTAAATATATTCTAGATAGAACTAAGTAAAATTATAGGTTAAGTTAATTTAAGTAAACTCGGTAATAGATTAAAATTAAAATTAAAATTAAAATTGACTTGGTAATGCCTAGTCCTGAGTCTCTTTAAAACATAACACCTAGTGTGTTAAGTTTTAAATAGCTAAACAAACAAATCACATTAATCTATGACACTGCAATGAAAATATTGCAATATGTTTTCAATAATTTATATATCTACTTTATACCTAATTGTCAAACTAAAACTCTTCTCGTTATTTGTCTAAATTTCCAATTCTAAGTCAAAGATATATTTTCTTACGGAATAAGAGAAGAAAATTCTAAACAAATCATTATAGGCAGGTAGGTACCTATAAAGTACAATTTATTAATATATTTTTAAATTATTATACTTAGAAGTATTGCAATATTATATTGAGTTATTCAGACATTCAGCTCAAGTACATTTAAAACTAAAAAGTAGGTACCATATTAATATTATTATGTCTATCCTATGGCCTATACATAATGTCGTATCAATTATAATAGATGGTACAAACACACACTCAGTGACGTAACTATAGGATTTTAGGGGCCCGTGGCATAACATTTCCTGGAGCTCCTAAAATTTTAAAAATAATCAAAAGATTACTCTTCACTACTTTATATTGAAAAATAAACATTTAATTATAATATAAAGTCAACTAATTGGTACAAAGCATAAGTAACAAAATGTGTCTAGCAATGTTAGCATATTTATAAAAAAAGTACAATAATTATTATTAAGTCATTTGACAGTAAGTATTGGGAAAAAATTAAATAAAATGTACAAAAATAAAATATTTGAAATAGAGTACATTAATATTTTCTTGATTTTAACTGTGCAAACCGATCAATTAATTCATCAAAGTTTATTTTTTGGCCAACGTATTATTTTTCTATCGATTTTAAAGCTAAACCTCGAAGACGGCTCATGGAACTTCTTAAAATGTTTTTAATTATTTTAAGTTTTGAAAATGATCGTTTTGCGCTAGCATTGGTAACCGGGAGAGTCAAATATAATAAAATCTGTGCCAACTTCAGAGAATTCTATGGCAAAAACTGCTCATTTATTTATTCGTTTATAATAATTATACGGGTTACCTCAAATTAAAATATGTAAACACTACAATTTCTCCACTCGTTGTTGTGCGGTGTTCAATAACAAAATATTAATATCGACTAAGCAATTTTCGTCACTGGCCTTAACTATTATATTAGTTACTAAGTGGCTTACCTACTTGCTAAAACTAAAACATATTCTACTTTAGTCCTACTATAGGTACTAGGTATATACTTAAATATTATTAAATAATTATAATTATTATCAACAATATTAATCAATAATTATTATGAATGAAATATTAATATATAGGTATTAAAATTCATAGTAATAGTACTTACCTATCTAATAATATTCTAAATAATGCACATTTATTAGAATTTTAATATTATGATTCAGTTATTTATGATATTAATTTTGCTAGATAAAGCTTAATTGGTCTTGTTCGGAGAAAGTTGTTGGGATTTGCTTCGTATATTACAGATATTATGTATCCTCGACATTCGACAATACACATAAGTATAATCATATTAGCCATGTGCTTGAATTTTTCGCAGTTATACTTATTACTGGCGTTTAGCTAGTCGCAATGGTGTACCTATATTCATTTCTATGGTGTGGGTCAACTCGACAACTCGATTCATTATTTTAGGGCAAAAAAAATATTATTTATTTAATTGTATTAATCTTATTATTCCCCACATAGGTTGGGATAGGGTGGCTGGCTCACAAAGATTGAATCATTTATTGATTATATATAGAGTTACCATAATGTCATTAGTTAGCAAAGTTCTTTTTTAAAATAAAATAATATTTAATTTATTGTTTGTTACACAAATATTGTACAACAACATGAAATGTACCTGTATAAGTTTGTAGCTTTACAACTCAACACTTTTCGACTGATTTTATTGAAAGTTTCAGGGATTGTTCATACTGTTCATAGAGATATCTGCAGTGCTCGAATTGGGGAGGGGGTGCGCGGGCGGACGGAGTCCTCTTTCATTTTTTCATAGATTTCAGCGTCCTCCTTCATTTAGTTAAGCGAGGAACGCTAAAAACGAGTCCATCCCCCTGGAGATGTTTACTTTTGAATGGTGTATTTGGATTTTTTTCATTTATTTCTATCTTCTATAGCAAACTTAAATGTAATGGTTATTTTTATTTTTTTCCCAGAAAACGGTTATCGTTGACGACAATCACGGACTAAGATAATAATCATGGCTAAATAACTATATTATATTTTATATGGTAAATAGCTATATATATATATATATAATAGCCATGGATATAATATTATTTTTATATAATATAACGATTTCTATCGAGCTGATATCAGCTTCGGTGGTTATTGTTTTTCATAGTATAGCGAATGATTATTACCACCGCGGTGGTTTCGTTCACTACCACGTACTACGATTAAAGATATCATGTCTACCTTATCTATTATCAGATTATCTACACAAAAGTGTTCAAAGAATTAATTCTTCTCAATTTTTTAGAAGTCTTTCAAACAATCTAAAATCAAGATTATTCACTACACAATCGACAAATTCTTCTAATAATGTTTCTTTTAAATTTCAAGAAGAGTATGACCAATTATTGTCGGATTTAGATATTTTTGTTCCTAAAAATTGGCCTGAGAACTTCAATATACAATATGGTGATGATTGTATACACCGATTGTCTAAAAAATTTAAAGTTGATGAGTTCACTTCAGTAAGAGGCTTCCGTCAATTTAAAGACACAAAGAGGACAATGTTGAAGATCTTAAACTACTAACTACTGTAATTAAGTGTATAGTTATTTCATCTTCAGAATGTGAGCGTTCATTCAGCTCAATGAATGAAATTGTATCCCCTAAAAGATATTCTTTGGGTTCAGTACACATTTCACCGTAAGTGTTTATAAATTGTGTTGGTCCACCAATTGATAAGATTAACACAACAAAATGGATGGAATCGTGGGTTAAAAAAGGCAAACGAACAGCAGAGGAAGAAAATTGTCCTAAAAAGAGAAAAACTACTGAAGAAAATGCATACAAATCATTGTGGAATTTAATTAAAGAATAATATTTATTTCTGTAATTAATATTATTATTTCTTTATAAAATAATTTTATAGTAATAAGCAAATAAATATCATATAAACTACCTTTATAGTGCCATATTATATGTGTAGGGGGCGCGGAGGACGAAGTCCACAACGGGTTACTTTATAATATTATTTATCAGCTATGGAACGGTGTTTTTTGAACTAAAATCAGCGTCCGTCCTCAATTTTTTTCCAATTCGAGCACTGGATATCTGGAAAATTTAGAGAGTAGTTTGAACCTGCACGATCGAAAATATACCAAATACTATACCTATCTATAATCCAATCCACCACAGGAAAATCTTGCCAATCTCGGTTGAATTAGTTAATAAAGCGAAGTAAACGTTGCCGATTTTCCCATGAACTGAAGTACACTACAACTATCGATAATCAAAATACACCGATTTAGAGCAGTATTTTAGGTTTGTTCATATTTTTCCGGGCAAAGTCGGGATGTACAGCTAGTGCTTAATAAGATAAAATAAAATGTAATCTAGGGCCTGGGGACCATAAATATAATATAAACGTTAATTATTGACAGATGAGATACCTAATATAAAAGGTTTGTTTAAAAATTATTTTCAAGATAAAATACAACAAAATAATGCATTCAAATAATATTTGAGTGCTCTTATAGTCTTGTGTAGGCATTTAAAATTGGTATATTTTTAACATTTTTATTTGAATGCATATGAACATAAACAGCTAGTATGAAAAGCAAAATATATTATGACCAATATATTTTAGTTTAACATGTTTCTATGTAGGTTATAATCAAAACCTAATGTTTTATACGAATATCGGAATGTGTTTGTTCTTATAATCATAATTTGGTAGCTGTGTGACCACGATTTTACAGTTAAATTTTTTCACAGTTGCATTCTTCTAGAATAATTTTTAAAAAGTAGTAGGGTAAATATAGCTGTTAAAAAAAATATTATAAAAAAATTATAACATGTACGTAAGATGATTGTTCGTAATTATGAGTGTTAATTTTTGTTACAATTTATGGTAAATTTAGCCCTGGGTGAACTAAAATTTACCGAAAGTCCAGACATTGGTTACGTGTGCTTATGGGTTTTGAAGAATTCGTCGTACCCAGATTATGTAGCTCATACACAATCTGGTGCAATGTGTTTGAGTTTTCATCATGATTTCGGTTACCTCCTTGCCGTTGGACTACGTGACGGAAATTTAGCCGTATACAACGTTAGCTTACTGAAAAACGAACCCCAATATTCGACCCACTCAGCTGGTACCAAAATCATGGCTAGTGTAATGCAGGTATACAAAATGGGTTTTTATAAATTAAGTTTTGTTTACCTATACAACTTTACACTAGATACAAGCAACAAGTCTATTAAATTTAAATGTTATCCAGGTAGTTTGGTGCAAGAACTTGCCTACCGGTGAAATGAACTTCTTCTCTGTGTCCGAGGATGGATTAGTCTGCCAATGGATACTGATGCAAAATGAATTGATGAAAGTTGTTAGAATGTCTCTAGTCATAGATATGTATCCAGAAATCGAGCTTGGTGGTATCAAACAAACTTATTATGGTAATGTAATGCATTTCCTTCTTATAATGGAGTTTTATGTTTTTAAAAATATACAATAATACATACATTACATTTGTTGACAGCCAGGGGTACGACGATTGCATTTAATCCAACTGAACCAGAAATATACTTAATCGGTACGGTTGAAGGTTATATATTTAAATGTAATACGGAATGGAGTTGTTATGTTCAGAGATTTAAAGCTCACGAAATGCCGATAAACCGAATCGATTTCAACAAATTTGATTCAAATATATACCTTACCTGTAGTGAAGATTTCGTTATTAAATTGTGGGAAGACAAATCCGAGTGAGTTAATCTCATTTAAATTTTGAAATTCGATCGTGGTTGTGTTAATAAAACATCATATTATATACTTCTTTAAGTCCGTTGAACAACATAAGACTATATGATATACCTAGGTAGGTAACGATTTAACTAACTATTTTTTATAATGTGTTAGGAATTATTACAATAATAAATTAATAGTTAATAAATAACTTCAGAATGTTAATATAAAATCGATTTGGTATGTTACATAATATTATATAATAACAATATTGATAATATTGAATATCGTTTTAAATCTAGACCTGTACTCAACATTCAGCGGTCACGTACCTATTCAATAGTGTTTTGAAACTGACCTTGAATTAGTTGTATACTTGTGACGGTTAGGTATACATGAACGCTAGTATGATATACTCGGGTAATATTCTTTATGTTCATGACTAACGATTTATTTAGATTTATATGATGCACCAGACATCAGCTAACTAATTTTAACTTTTAAGTACCTCGATGTTAGATATAAGTATAACTGAATTAATATATTGTATTATACTATTGTACTTTTATCTTGACAATATCTAGGATATATCATATTATATAAGATAAATAAATACCTATAAAAATATTAACTTTTTTTTAATACCTGTTGCATTTTAGTCTTTTTAACCCTCCTAATCGTTTTCTTTCTGATAATTACAGAGTTCCATTGATAATCTTCGACCTTCAGACGGGTTTGACGGACGTGCGTTGGTCACCATTCTCTAGTTCAGTATTCTGTGTTATCACTGTGGACTGTCGTGTTCTTTTTTACGATTTAGACGTGAGCACTAAAAATTGCGTTTGTGAACAGCTCATACACCCCACAGAGAAATATCGACTCGTTCGATTAGCTTTTGACAGACGAGTACCAATGATTGTGGTTGGAAGTTCGAGGTAATAATAGACGTCATAGAATTGCATGTATTTCTTCTTTAACAACTGTAACCACATGTGGAACTCCTGTACGTTTTTTTTTTTACAGGGGTACTATTGTTACGTATAAATTGTCACCAAATCTTCGTGCAATTATGAAGTCTCCAAAGAAAGGAGTTCAGATTCCTACAGAAACGCTAGAGTTGGAAAAATTGCATACAGTGTTGAATTCTGTTAGGGAATAAAAGATTCTGATACTAATCGTTTTCTGAACCTGATATTAATTCTGTTTATTCATTTAATTAAGTAGACGAGGATAGGTCCCTGATCCAGGTATTAATTACTAAATAATTATTTTAATACAAAATTGGATTCACAAATTAGTAATATCTAATAATTTGTAACCTCGAATTTGGAACTTGTAACTCAAGTATAAACTTATTATAAAAACTAACTCAAAATCAATTTATTATTTATGGGTGCCAAGGTCAATTTTGACCTTCGAACTATTAATGGAACCTTGTTTTCATAATTTTAAACTTCAAACTTTTCTTGAAAAGTAAAATTTTTTGAATGAGAGGCAGTTTACATACTTTTTCATCGATTTATTAAAAAAATGTACTCCGAGTCAAATTAATTAGGTTTTGGATTTGAAAATATATTCAATATAGTAAACTTATCAATGCATTGATCAATGTATGGTCAACTGACTCAAATTCACCTCGTGACGATCTAGAATCTGGAACATTCGATAAGTCTTGCTCCCCGTGTGCACCCAAACAATTGTTAATGGCCAGTGGAAAAAATGTGAGAAAGAACAAATAATCATAACAGGTGCGGGTAATAATGATCTAATACATATAAATATTTTTTTTTTTGTGTGTGTCCTTAATGTATTTGAGTACATATTATCGCTGGTGACCATTGTAACGGTACACCGATCACGCATTATAAAACGGTCCTTTTCAGGACCACCAATCAGAGACCAGTAAAAGCCACACAAACGACCGGGACAACTTCACACCCACATTATAGGGCCCTAAGTTGTCCCACACACTTAAGACCGTAGGCTACATATAGAAAAGATTCTCACGAGTCCAAAAACATCATCCCCACACACGTAACCCTAAAACTGAGCAAGTAAAGCCACTTGTCGTACCGAACGCAAACACAGCCACCCGCGGCGGCAGAACACGGTTTAATGGTCGGTACGGCAAGCACTATATATACCGGATACTTTCTTGAATGACTATCATCGTCATACTTCAGTCAACAGTCAACTTGTCAAGACGTTAACTGCCAACCAACAATCTGCAGCCAGCGTTCAGCAGCAGCTCCTTCAAACAGCCATTTTTACCGCTCTCAACAGGGCATCAGCGCCACGGTTCACACCCGAACCGATCAAACCAACAGCCGTTTTCACCGCTCTCAACAGGGCATCAGTGCCCACAAGTAAGCCGTCGCGGAAGTGACGTTCCTCTGTAAACAGCTGTCGTGGGGCCACGCCCTCACATAGCCACAGCATCCCATCCCCAAAAGGCCCACCTCCTCACTATGTGTAGAAAACGTAAAGGGGGAAACCCCCCAACCAACCAAAAACAAAAAATTGCACGACAACGCTCATCACCCCCCAAGACTTCCGACTCCGAAACACTAGACTCATTCTCTGACTCTAGTATCTCATCCCACCACTCAATATCTTCACTAACTTCCAAACACTCAACTGACACGTTACCCACTACTAAAACCGGTGATCACGTTTCCTTGCGGGTCGCAGATGCGACCCAGTTCCGCCTGGTCCAGAAGACACTACTCGAACACAGAACTGAATTCCACACTCATTCGCTCCCTTAAGGTCGTTCTGACAGGAATCCCAAACGACATAACAACCGACGAACTGAAAGACGAACTGGAGACCCTGGGCTACACTGTCAAATACGTACGCCGCTTTGGTACCCCAGAGAAACCCATGCCCATATGTCTCGTGCACATCGCTGCCAATCAGACTGCTAAAGATATATTTCTTGTAACCAACTTATTTTACTTGCAAATCTCAGTCGAACCTCTTAAACCCTCCGGTCCCGCTCAGTGCTTTTCTTGTCAATGCTTTGGCCATGGCTCCCGTAACTGTGGTCATCCGCCGCGATGTGTTAAATGCGCTGAAACCCAAAACTCCTGAACAATCCCCGACATGCTGCAATTGCGGTGGCCCTCACACGGCTAATTTCCGAGGCTGCCCTCAATTCTTGGCTCAGAAACAGCAGTCATCTCCAAGGCCAACACAAAACTCCGTCAAACAACAAACCCTATCTCCCTATAACCCAATCTCCACCACTCCACCGCCTCCACCACCTCAGCTCCCTTTACAAAACTCTACCCTGACATACTCCGCAGCAACTTCGAAACCACCGCACAATTCTTCAACTACCCCAGTCCCTCAACTTAACTTGACGTTGATACTTAACCTGCTCACCAACCTACAACCTGTCCATACTCTCGCCTCAAAATGAATAACTTAAAAATTCTATTTTGGAACTCCAACGATATCAAACACAAACTCAACGAACTACGTTCCCTCGCACTCCTACTTAAAACCGACATAATCTTACTTAACAAAACCCGTATACCCCCATCTACCAAACTTCACATTCCTAACTACTGCACATACAGGAACGATCTGCCGCCCGTCCGCGGATCGCCTGCTCACGGTGGCACTGCTGTTCTAATCCATCGCCGCATCATTCACCAACCCACAACTCTTAACACACTGATTGAAACCTCTTCCGTCCT
>NC_042493.1:10956783-10960811 GCF_005508785.2 Acyrthosiphon pisum
TGTATCCAGAAATCGAGCTTGGTGGTATCAAACAAACTTACTTATGGTAATGTAATGCATTTCCTTCTTATAATGGAGTTTTATGTTTTTAAAAATATACAATAATACATACATTACATTTGTTGACAGCCAGGGGTACGACGATTGCATTTAATCCAACTGAACCAGAAATATACTTAATCGGTACGGTTGAAGGTTATATATTTAAATGTAATACGGAATGGAGTTGTTATGTTCAGAGATTTAAAGCTCACGAAATGCCGATAAACCGAATCGATTTCAACAAATTCGATTCAAATATATACCTTACCTGTAGTGAAGATTTCGTTATTAAATTGTGGGAAGACAAATCCGAGTGAGTTAATCTCATTTAAATTTTGAAATTCGATCGTGGTTGTGTTAATAAAACATCATATTATATACTTCTTTAAGTCCGTTGAACAACATAAGACTATATGATATACCTAGGTAGGTAACGATTTAACTAACTATTTTTTATAATGTGTTAGGAATTATTACAATAATAAATTAATAGTTAATAAATAACTTCAGAATGTTAATATAAAATCGATTTGGTATGTTACATAATATTATATAATAACAATATTGATAATATTGAATATCGTTTTAAATCTAGACCTGTACTCAACATTCAGCGGTCACGTACCTATTCAATAGTGTTTTGAAACTGACCTTGAATTAGTTGTATACTTGTGACGGTTAGGTATACGTGAACGCTAGTATGATATACTCGGGTAATATTCTTTATGTTCATGACTAACGATTTATTTAGATTTATATGATGCACCAGACATCAGCTAACTAATTTTAACTTTTAAGTACCTCGATGTTAGATATAAGTATAACTGAATTAATATATTGTATTATACTATTGTACTTTTATCTTGACAATATCTAGGATATATCATATTATATAAGATAAATAAATACCTATAAAAATATTAACTTTTTTTTAATACCTGTTGCATTTTAGTCTTTTTAACCCTCCTAATCGTTTTCTTTCTGATAATTACAGAGTTCCATTGATAATCTTCGACCTTCAGACGGGTTTGACGGACGTGCGTTGGTCACCATTCTCTAGTTCAGTATTCTGTGTTATCACTGTGGACTGTCGTGTTCTTTTTTACGATTTAGACGTGAGCACTAAAAATTGCGTTTGTGAACAGCTCATACACCCCACAGAGAAATATCGACTCGTTCGATTAGCTTTTGACAGACGAGTACCAATGATTGTGGTTGGAAGTTCGAGGTAATAATAGACGTCATAGAATTGCATGTATTTCTTCTTTAACAACTGTAACCACATGTGGAACTCCTGTACGTTTTTTTTTTTACAGGGGTACTATTGTTACGTATAAATTGTCACCAAATCTTCGTGCAATTATGAAGTCTCCAAAGAAAGGAGTTCAGATTCCTACAGAAACGCTAGAGTTGGAAAAATTGCATACAGTGTTGAATTCTGTTAGGGAATAAAAGATTCTGATACTAATCGTTTTCTGAACCTGATATTAATTCTGTTTATTCATTTAATTAAGTAGACGAGGATAGGTCCCTGATCCAGGTATTAATTACTAAATAATTATTTTAATACAAAATTGGATTCACAAATTAGTAATATCTAATAATTTGTAACCTCGAATTTGGAACTTGTAACTCAAGTATCACCACTCAAAATCAATTTATTATTTATGGGTGCCAAGGTCAATTTTGACCTTCGAACTATTAATGGAACCTTGTTTTCATAATTTTAAACTTCAAACTTTTCTTGAAAAGTAAAATTTTTTGAATGAGAGGCAGTTTACATACTTTTTCATCGATTTATTAAAAAAATGTACTCCGAGTCAAATTAATTAGGTTTTGGATTTGAAAATATATTCAATATAGTAAACTTATCAATGCATTGATCAATGTATGGTCAACTGACTCAAATTCACCTCGTGACGATCTAGAATCTGGAACATTCGATAAGTCTTGCTCCCCGTGTGCACCCAAACAATTGTTAATGGCCAGTGGAAAAAATGTGAGAAAGAACAAATAATCATAACAGGTGCGGGTAATAATGATCTAATACATATAAATATTTTTTTTTTTGTGTGTGTCCTTAATGTATTCGAGTACATATTATCGCTGGTGACCATTGTAACGGTACACCGATCACGCATTATAAAACGGTCCTTTTCAGGACCACCAATCAGAGACCAGTAAAAGCCACACAAACGACCGGGACAACTTCACACCCACATTATAGGGCCCTAAGTTGTCCCACACACTTAAGACCGTAGGCTACATATAGAAAAGACTCTCACGAGTCCAAAAACATCATCCCCACACACGTAACCCTAAAATTGAGCAAGTAAAGCCACTTGTCGTACCGAACGCAAACACAGCCACCCGCGGCGGCAGAACACGGTTTAATGGTCGGTACGGCAAGCACTATATATACCGGATACTTTCTTTGAATGACTATCATCAGTTATTGCCCAGTGTTCATCCCGGTGCAGACGTCAGTTACAACATTAGATTGACGCATTTCGACGTACACCATGGGGCGGCCGCAGAGGCAAAAGGAACCCGAACTCCTCCGGTTACCGAACCAAAGAAACTCCGCAAGGGGACCTATTCTCCGCCACCGCTACTGGGTTGCCACATCACAGCGGCAGCGTGCTGAACCGCCATCACCCGATCAATCGGGACTCCGAATCGCTGTCAGGCGATTCTTACGTCTCATCGGTAAACTCTCCACCAACCAGTGATATTTCGGAAACTGACAGGCATACGGCCGGTGTGTCCATACCTTCTTCCACACTCTCATCGGGTAAGTCAAACATTACTACTAATAATAAGTTAATCCAAACTCTGGACCCCTCCACCCCAAGTTCACCGGAAACCACGTCACCGCCGCCCTCTCACAGTTCTAGTCCACAGGCCAAAACAAATATTCCTCCGATCATCATTAACTCCAGTGACTGGCGCAAATCTGCCAAAACTATACTAGAAATAACTGAACTCAACACAAATGAATTTACAGCCAAAATCGACTCTAAAGGCTCTGTCCGCCTACAGATGAAATGTCCTACAAATTTCAGGAAAATCCAATCCGCGTTGAGAACCAATAAGATTGCGTTTACCTCTTTTTCTCTCCCTGAAGATCGCACCCTAAAAGTGGTCATCAGAGGATTACCTATTGACATAGCTGATGAAGAAATCACTGCCGAACTTGAACTCCGAGGGTTCACGGTCAATACTGTAAAACGCTTCGGTGCAAACTCCCGTCCACTCCCTATGTGTTTAGTCATCCTGACCAAAACTCCGCAATCTACGACTATATACCAAATTACGTCTATGTTTTATCTTCTCAGTTAGAGTAGAATCATTTAAAAAATCGGGTCCAGCGCAATGCTTTCTCTGCCAACGTTTTGGCCATGGCTCAAAAAACTGCGGCCACGCACCACGCTGGGTCAAATGTAGCGGTAATCACTTGGCCAAAGAATGTACCAAACCAAAACAAGATCCGCCACCTTGCTGCAACTGTGGGGGTAGTCACACGGCCAACTTCCGCGGTTGCTCACACTACCTACATGTTGTAGCGTCATCGAAGCCTGCTGTAACTAAACCACCCCCACCTACACAATCCACTCCGGCCTCTATCGCTCGGCCGAAAACAAATACTAGTTATGCTGATGTCGTAAAATCAGACAAAACCCCATCTTCCGACGAAATAAAAATAAATCAAATCAATATCGATGAAATAATTACTCTACTCACTGACCTACTCACCGCTTTTACATCTGATAGCGAACCTAAATCTATTATGGTATCAACAATCAAGTCATTCCTCTCCCTACTAGTCGTAATGGATAATGAACTAAAAATTATTCATTGGAACTGTAACGGCATATCAAACAAAATTCTAGAACTTCAATCGCTAATTCAAAAAATCAGGGCCGACATTGTTTTACTTGGAGAAACCAAACTTAACCCAAATACAAATATCAAATTAATAACTT
>NC_042493.1:10960861-10964426 GCF_005508785.2 Acyrthosiphon pisum
AACATTATTATTCACGTCACGCCGTATGTGTGTTAATTACGTATTATGTATTTATGTGATATCTTTAGTTTTGACATTTCATTGGGCAGTGGCAGTGTGGCCCCACCCATAACACGTCTCCCTCATGCTATTCGTTAATGGCATTTCCATCGACCCTTTAAATACGAGCACTCACCTATATCGATTATCACCCCCACCAACACAATCCACTCCGGCCTCTATCGCTCAGCCGAAAACAAATACCAGTTATGCTGATGTCGTAAAATCAGACAAAAACCCATCTTCCGACGAAACAAAAATAAATCAAATCAATATCGATGAAATAATTACCCTACTCACTGACCTACTCACCGCCCTTACATCTGATAGCGACCCTAAATCTATTATGGTATCAACAATCAAGTCATTCCTCTCCCTACTCACTAGTCGTAATGGATAATGAACTAAAAATTATTCATTGGAACTGTAACGGCATATCAAACAAAATTCTAGAACTTCAATCGCTAATTCAAAAAATCAGGGCCGACATTGTTTTACTTGGAGAAACCAAACTTAACCCAAATACCAATATCAAATTTAATAACTTCCACATATACCGATCGGATAATGAAGCGAGACCCGGTAAACCTTCATACGGGGGCACTGCCATACTCGTCCACAAACGCATAATCCACCGCCAATCTATTTTAAAAACATCAATGAAATCTACGTCAATTGACATATCAATAAACCAACACATCATCCGTATATCTTCAGTCTACAAACGTCCTGGCGTCCCGTTCGTCGACAACGACCTCCGTGTACTGCTAAACGGCTGCGATTGGTTCATAGTCGCGGGCGACTTAAACGCAAAACACCCGCTTTGGCACAGCCGCTGCATAAACACAGCCGGTCTAGCACTTCACAACTACGTCCAAAACATGGACCTTACAGTCGTAGCTCCTGACTCGCCTACTTTCTTCTCGTCAATACCAAATCACCGCCCAGATGTACTCGATATCGCCCTGGTCAAACTTCCACACCTATCAATATCATCTACATCATTAAATGAACTGTCATCCGACCATAATCCAGTTCTTCTGCTAATCAATGACTCTCCAATAACTTCTTCACCTCCAACCCCCGCAAACAGAATAAACTGGAAAAAATTTAGCGACACTCTAGAAACTATCTCCAAGGGTAAATTACCACCAATTAATATTCGTGACGACATAAACCGTGCAGTAGCCACCCTCACGTCAAATGCCCAAAAAGCACTAGAAGTCTCGAAATATGCAATCAACAATAGATTATTTTATCGTGACCGTTTGCCACCTGAAATCATAAGTGAAATAAATGCAAAAAAACCGTCTACGGCGTGTATGGCAAAGGTACCGCGACCCGGCCACAAAACGACAACTTAACCACAAAACTGCCTTCATAAAGTTAATGCTTGCCACTCATAAGCAGGACGAATGGGATAAGTTTCTCCACCCATTGGACCCATCTGATGGGTCCATCTACAAACTTAACAAAAGCCTTCTTAAAAAGAGACCAGCAACTCATCCGCTTATGGGACCAAACGGCCTAATTTACTCGGCCATTGATCGTGCAGAACTATTTGCTGATACGTACCAACAACAGTTCACACCAAATCGTGGCCCAGTCCTCCCCGAAATAATTAGCAGCCTAACATCTATCATTGACGCACAAGTCAGTAGTAACGATTACACAACCCCTGGGTTCATCAAAGACATCATAGAACATCTACCCAAACGGAAAGCCCCCGGCGAAGATCATATCACGAATAACGCACTTAAAAACGCTCCGAATAATTTTATTCTCAGGCTAACGCATATATACAACGGTTGCATTCGACTTAGTTTCTTCCCGGACGACTGGAAAAGAGGTCAGATCATAACCATACCTAAACCGGGGAAAAACCACGCTGACCCCGTTAGTTACCGTCCTATCACGCTCCTACCCACTATTGCCAAGATGTTTGAAATAATCATCCTCAGAAAACTAAAGTGCCAAACTGAGCACCTGATCAGAGATGAACAGTTTGCCTTCCGTCGTCAACACTCTACCGTTCTTCAACTAATTAAGCTCACGGACCAGCTCTGCAAAAATCGAAACGACAAAAAATTCACTCCGGCTATTTTTCTCGACGTAGAAAAGGCCTTCGATAAGGTCTGGCACGAAGGTTTACTCCACAAGCTATTCAAAATTGGTACCCCAATCCACTTAATTAAGCTTATCCAATCGTTCTTATCCGACAGATACTTTAACGTTCGTGTCGATAATTCTGTCTCCAGTAACCGTCCAATCAGAGCAGGTGTGCCACAAGGCTCCTGCCTATCACCATACCTATACCTGATATACACAAACGACATACCTGTTTACGCTAACAGCAGTCTCGCTTTATTCGCCGACGACACCATGTTTCTAGCCTCAAATCGTAACCCTAAATACGCAATTGCTGCACTTCAAAGGCAAATTGACCTGGCCTTAACATGGTTCAAAAACTGGAGGCTAGGCATCAACACAAGTAAGACAGTAGCTATTTTGTTCAACAAAAACACCACGTTTAATTTGAGTCAAATTACCATGGCAGGTGTACCCATCCCGTGGAAAAACCACGCAAAGTACCTTGGAGTCACTTTCGACAAATACCTAACATTCCACAACCACGTCAAGAATACTCTCGTCAAAGCGCGTAGATGCAAAAATATGCTCAACCCAGTTCTAAATAGCCGCAGCCCAGTGCCGCTCAAATCCAAAATTCAAATCTATCTCATGTACATAAGACCTCTCTTAACATACGCCGCCGAGGCCTGGGGCCCTTGTATTTCGCCATCTAACTGGAATCTCATTGAGTCAGTCCAGACCAGTTGCGTACGGTCCAGTGCTGGTCTCTGGAGATTTGTATCCAATCAGAACATTCGTGACTCTGCCAGAATTAAAACCATACGCGAAGTAGTCAAGGACAACTCAAAAAGACTCTTCTATCAAAACACCTTCTCAAATTACAACCATATTAAAAACTTGGGCCGTGATGAAGCCGTAACGACAATCAAGTCAATTCCTAAAATACGACCATTTGATTGGTCACATTCATAGTGTGTACGCCAGGACAGCTGACGTAGTAAATTCCCGAAGGACCACTCGATGATTAATCGAGACCAAAAAAAGTGATTAGTAAATTATGTTTGTTTATGTCGCCTTTTATAAAGTGGGTAGGCAACTTAACATACACGACGACAACGATGACGTTTGATTAGGAAAGGGACGTGATGGTGTTGAGGGAAACAAGATGATAGAATTTAGTTATTGGGGGGGGGGGGGTCTCCGTAGTCGGTTAGGACATGTGCAATGACCACGGAGCTCACATGAGTCGGCTAACCTTAATAACTAAAACTTAAAACTATTGAAGTCTTGTTGACCCGGACAGCCTGCCCACAGTGGAGACACCTGTTGGATGTGGATTCCGACGACCTGGGCGGCCTCTCACACACTACGGCGAGTGCTGGCGGACTTACGCGGGAGTAGATGGTACTTGGTGACGGTGAGGCGCACAGTGTGC
>NC_042493.1:10964476-10968553 GCF_005508785.2 Acyrthosiphon pisum
AAAACTGGAGGCTAGGCATCAACACAAGTAAGACAGTAGCTATTTTGTTCAACAAAAACACCACGTTTAATTTGAGTCAAATTACCATGGCAGGTGTACCCATCCCGTGGAAAAACCACGCAAAGTACCTTGGAGTCACTTTCGACAAATACCTAACATTCCACAACCACGTCAAGAATACTCTCGTCAAAGCGCGTAGATGCAAAAATATGCTCAACCCAGTTCTAAATAGCCGCAGCCCAGTGCCGCTCAAATCCAAAATTCAAATCTATCTCATGTACATAAGACCTCTCTTAACATACGCCGCCGAGGCCTGGGGCCCTTATATTTCGCCATCTAACTGGAATCTCATTGAGTCAGTCCAGACCAGTTGCGTACGGTCCAGTGCTGGTCTCTGGAGATTTGTATTCAATCAGAACATTCGCGACTCTGCCAGAATTAAAACCATACGCGAAGTAGTCAAGGACAACTCAAAAAGACTCTTCTATCAAAACACCTTCTCAAATTACAACCATATTAAAAACTTGGGCCGTGATGAAGCCGTAACGACAATCAAGTCAATTCCTAAAATACGACCATTTGATTGGTCACATTCATAGTATACAAAACAATTCTACCTGCCATATCATTCAACTCTTAATAGGCATCCGCCTGAAAAGAGTACATAGGCCAATCTATGGTCGTCCTACTTGCAATGCAATGCAATGCATCGATTATCAGTTATTCTTTCACCATTTAAGTGAAACGAAGTTTATCTAGAGTTCGTATACCTACTTATAGTAAAAAAATTGCTGTTTCAATTATGGCCGGTGTGGTAAATATTCGAGACATCGATCAGTCATTAGGATCAAGGTAATTATCGATTTTAAATTACTGGAACTTAGATATAACAATACTTAACAAAGTATTAATGGCACTTTTTTTGCACACGTACCTATTAATATTATATGCCGCATTTATAATATGATGTAATATAATTTCATATTATTTAGTTTTAAGATTGAAGCACGTGTTTTAAAAGTTCACGAATTACGTTCTTTCAAAAATAATATAGGAAAACTTTTTTGTGTGGATATATTTGATGCTACGGGAGAAATACGTCTCACCGCTTTTAATAACGATGCCGAAAATGTGTGCTCAATTTTCAAGGTATGATATGAAGAATAGTAATAAATAATAATATTACGATCGTCAAATACGATTTATTAAATTTAAAAATGTATCTATTATATCTATAAAAACATTATGATTTGTACCTTTATAGAAAGACCAGATTTTTAGCATAGTAAATGGAAAAATTAACAAATCTAATAAATTATACAATCGCCTTAATCATATTTATGAAATTATAATGGGACCTACGACAATTATTACTCAAATAGAAGATACATCGGATGTAGTTCCAACACACGTCACTCTTATGACGTTTGATAGTATTATATCATTAAATAATGATGCGATAGTTGGTATGTATACACATTACTATATATTATATAGGCTATAGTCTTCCGTTATAATTAATTTTATTTACTACTTGATTACTTTCTAGACACTATTGGAGTAATAATTCGCATAGAAGACATAGTAGACATTGTAAAGCCAACCAAAACACTGAAACTACGAGATGTTGTAATAGCAGATAATACTGGAATCGAGGTAAGTAGGTTTTGTATTACAATAGACATTTTATCTATTTTAAATACCTATAAATAATTTTATATTATATTTTATTTTAGATAACACTTACGCTATGGAACGAAGAAGCTTCTTTATTTACTGGACAAATAGAAGACGTTCTATCAGTTGAGAAGAGTAAATTAGTTATTTATAAAAAAGGCAAAAAATTATCTGTAACGCATTCTACTGTTATACAAATTAACCCTAATTGGCCTGAAAAAGAGGTGTTAAAAGAATGGTATAAAAAGGAGGGCCGATATCAATTCGATAGAATGGATTTAACACAATCATCGTCAATTGATAACACTAGGTACATTAAATCAATCAGGTTGGTTTTTAAAATAGGTTACACAAATTGCCTTACATAGCAACATTCTATAATGTGTATTGTATTTTTTTTTCAATAATAGATAACGCATATTTAACATCAGTTGATGACAAGATTATTTCACAAATAGTAGAAGACGAAAAGTCTACGAAGCGTCGTTTAGACGAGATATACATCCTCCAAGAACAACTGCAAAATGAAATTAATGAACTTACATTTAAAAAAATCAGATTAAATCTCGAACGTCAAGCAGTAGAAAATAGAATTATTGGTAGAAGACAATAAGAAATTTGTCCGTATGCATAGTCAATTTATGTGTCAAATAAGACAGCTTAACACGTCTTATGTGGAACATACATTGACTATGCATACGGAAATTGATTATTAATTTTATTATTGTCTATATAGTAACTTCTGTAATTTATTGAAATTCAAACGAAATATTCTATTTGTTTGTTTATTTATTATTGTTATTATTGATATTATTATTATTATTAATTATTTATTTGTTTGCACTTGCATTTTTCTATTTGAAATATATATATTATTCATTGAACAAATAATTTATTGTTACATTCTTTTCTACCTTATCTCTATTCTATAATAAAAAGAATACAATTTACCACTCCGGTGGTTGAATTCAAAATGTAGGATATAAAATTTTCAGAAATTAGCAATAATAATAACTACAATATGACATTATATTATATTATTTGTATAGCCAAAAAATAGTTATGTTTTTAAATTAAATTACAAAAAAATAATTCCTTCCGGAGGAAGATCGGGCAGCTAGTATATAATATGACACTTCCAGAATTTAAGGATACGAGGAAAAAAGATTATATTTGGGATCACGAAATAAGTGTGAAAATGAACGGTGAAAGCGGTAAGTAAAAATATAATTATTCTATAGAAATATAAGTCATTATAATATTATAAATATTAGTTAGGATAAAAAAAATAATAATTAATTTTTTTCGTATCAGTTTTTAAAGGGCAATTCTAATATGAAATAGGTAAAAATAAAAATAAATAAGCAACTAGCTATTTTATCCAAACATAATATCATTTTACTGTACCTTATTATTTATTCATTATTAAAATACTCAACAAAACATTCTCGCACTCGAAAAGCTTCAATTGTACACCTTCTAGGATTATTTGCAATGTTAAAACGGTTCTTCATCGGCTTCAAGCTCATTGTCGTATATATTACAATTTTGGACTCTCAAATAATTATGTAGTATGCATGTTGCCATAATAACTTTTTTTACAGTTGTTTCTTTCATTTCCATTGGACTCTCAAATACCCTTCATTTCTTCGCTAAAATTCCAAATGCATTCTCTACTACCCTTCGTGCCCGGCATAATCTATAATTGTAAGTATCCTTTTTTCTATCATTTCGTGATTGTCGTCTAGGAAATGGTTTCATTATATAAGTTTTTAATGAAAACGCTTCATCGCCTATAATAACCATAGGCGATTTTTCAACTTTACCGGGCAAAGGCTTATCTTCAGGTACATTCAACGTCCCAGCTTCTAATCGCTTACCCATAATAGATTCTTCTAATATTCCCCCGTCAGAGTTTCGTCCATATCCACTGACATCTATACAAATGTATACATCTATACAAATAAACTTATAGTCTGGGTCCACAATTGCCATTAATACGACTGAAAATTTTTTTAAATAACAAAAGTTTTTTGATCCACTATTATTAGGACATTTAATTGTCACGTGTTTCCCATCTACACTTCCAATACAATTAGGAAATTGCCATTTTTCAAAAAAACCTTGCGTTGATTTTGTCCAAATATCCTCAGTAGGTTCCGGCATATATATAGGACCCATGTGTTTAATAATAGCTTCACATACCTCTATGACGATTTGACCTTTACCAAAAAAAAAATGTCTATAAGAAACTCAAATTAAATTTTTATGGGCGTTTGAAATTCATATTTTTACAACATTTGATATTCACTCGATTTCTTACGTAACGATTTTCTTATTTTGTTGTAATTAAAAAACGAGTGACTGTAGAAACTTGAAAATTTCACTGAATGTTTATAT